>NW_005871368.1:1214828-1230063 GCF_000147115.1 Myotis lucifugus | reverse complement strand
AGTTCTAGGGGTCTCTTGGCTTCTTCCCTCCCCTTCCCACGGTCCATTCTCAGCACAGCAACCCTAGCGATCTCGTTGAATCTAAGCTGACTCAAAACTCTCCAATGCTAACCAGCTCACTCAGATGTAGAGCCAAAGTCTTTACAATGGCCTATCAGTCACTATATAATGTGGTCCTGTTACTTCTTTGCTGTCATATCCTATTCTCTATCTTGCTCACCTGCTCGAGTTGCACCAACTTTTTTCTGTACCTTGAATACACCAGGCAAGCACACATCTTGGGACCATTTCATTTGCTCCTCTCTTTACCTAAAACATCTTCCCGTCAGATATTCACATGGCTCACTCCCCTACTTGCCTCAGGTCTTTTGCTCAAATGTCACCTTCTTAGTGAGACTTTCCCTGTCCTGTTTAAAATTACAAATTCTCGAACTACCTTCTCTGATTTGTTTTCAATAGCTTATACATGAACAATTTATACACTATATGTTATTATATATTTTAGTAATCATTTTGTTTCCTCCTTTTCACCATCAAAATATAAGATCCACCAGGACAGAGATTTTCGTCTTGTTCATTGCAATATCTCACACCTACCACAGTACCTGGCACATGAAAGGCATTCAACAGGTGTGTTAACTAGTGAATAAGTGAATATGAATGGTGAGACTTGTGAGTTTATGATTCTATGAAGTGTGGCTCCAGCTTCACATAACACACACAATGTCATATACTGCTGTTCTTCTGACCTCCACTAAAATCATAGGTAAAAAATGGCAAACAGATTTGGGGTTTTGTTTTGTTGCTGTTCGTTAACATTTCTTTTACTGTAGATTTAATATAAAGCTAAATTCTTTTAAAATAAAGGACAAAGAATCAATATTGAAATCAATATTGAAAAATATAGTTCAAAACATTTATGGCTGGCTTGAAAAAAAACTGATCTCTTGCCTGGCAGGTGTGGCTCAGTGGTTGAGCATTAACCCATGAAACAAGAGGTTCCCGGTTTGATTCCTGGTCAGGGCACATGCCTGGGTTGAGGTCTCAATCCCCAGCAGGGGTCATGCAGGAGATAGCCGATCAATGATTCAATCTCATCATTGATGTTTCTATCTCTCTCTCCCCTCCTCTCTGAAATCAATAAAAATATATATTTTTTTAAAAACGACACTTAAAAAAAAATCTGAGGCGGCGTTAGCACTAGGCCTAAAAGAAGGGTCTTTTGCATGAGCAAGGCATGGTCTTAACACATAAATAAATATACCCTGAGGGGAATCCTACTAAGGAAGTAATGGGGGGGGGGGGAGGGGGAGAAGGGAGAGTCTGCCCCAAAGGGATAAAACTTCTCCATGGGTTTGAATATTTTGCTGCTCTTTCCTGTTTACTGCTGTTAAGGGCTCTTTACTACTAGAGACTCTTGCTGTCACCTAAGTTCACTGAAGGTGTTGTTATGCCCAGATTTCAAGATCCCCAACAGACCAACAGGGAGCCAGCCAAGTCCGATGCAAAAGCAGAGAGTCCTTTATTATTATTACAGACCCGGGTCTGGCTCCCAGCCTCTTCCATGCAACGGCAAGAGGAGAGAGAGCCCGCCATGAGAAAAAACAGGGTTTTAATAGGGGGGTGGAGTGAGGGGAGGAGAGATGACCGTGGGCCCTGCCGATTGGCCAGGCGCAAGTTGGGTCTTGTTACACAGGCTATGGCGCGCACGTTCTTTGACTGTCATTGGTCAGTTTAAAGAAATCCCGGGCGTGGCCAGCAGAGGCCTGGGCCTCTGGGAAGAAGGTACCTTCCTGAGCACATGGCTACTGCCCCAACATGGAGGATACGGGGCAAGATGGAGGGCATAGCCCTCGCCCTTTCAGGTGTTACTAATGTTCTTTCCCCTTCCCATCATTTCTGAAGGCCAAGAGATAAACAGAAAGCTAGGTCTGAGAGACCATAGGAGTACATAGGAGTATTTTAAGTTCACTGCACAATTTTGTTTTGTTTTGTTAATCCACACCCAAGGATATTTTTTCATTGATTTTTAGAGAGAGCGGGAGGGGGGGAGACACAGAGAGAAGCACTGATGTGCGGCTGCCTCTCGCATATACCTCGACCAGGGCCGGGGATAAAGCCTGCAACAGAGGCACATGCCCTTGACCAGAATTGAACCTGAGACACTTCAGTCCTCGGGCTGACACTCTATCTACTGAGCCAAACCTGCCAGGGCTCATTGCACAATTTAATAAATATGCCTGAAAATTACCTATGCTACAAAAAGGAATGTAATAACTCCTAAAGTAATCTTTTAAAATATCACCTTGGGGAGATATTACACAATTAAGATGCTTGCCTTACTCAATACAACTCATGTCCACACACTTTGAGCTCCTCCTTTCCCAATGACTTCATCCCATTAGACCTATTGTGTTTTTAAAATTTTTTAAATTACTGGCATCTTTAGGGTAGAAAAATCTCCAATTAGATTATTTTAAGAGGATAGACTAATGGTTGAAAACTACAAAAAACTTGTGAATTAAGCGTGCACAATTATGTGTCTTTTCTCCCAGAGCTTCAGGTATAGGTACAGAGCTTAAAGGGAGTGAGAGGGCTAGTGGGACTAAACAAGGCTTGGGGATTTGCTGGACAGAGAGATGCTCAGGTAATGAAGTGCCAAGGGAGATATATGAGGGTGCTTAGTGAGAAAGTAGGGAAGGCAGCTAATCACTGGGTATAAGCCATAGAAGAGAAGAATATGAAGCCAAGAGATGGAGCTGTCAGGCTGGAGAATAAAACTTGGGGTCGAGCCATTAAAATGAGTGCTCAGCCTGATTGGGTGTGGCTCAGTGGTTGAGTGTCGACCCATGAACCAATTGGTCATTAGTTTGATTCCTGATCAGGTCACCTGCCTGGGTTGCAGGCTCGGTCCCAGGCAGGGGGCATGTAGGAGGCAGCTGGTCAATGTTTCTCTCTCATTGATGTTTCTATCTCCCTCTCCCTTCTTCTCTCTCTAAAAATCAATAAGAACATATATATATTTTTAAATCTATCTACCTAAAAGACTAATATGCTAAGTGTCGAACCATCCGACCAGCTGCTAATGAAACGGAATTTTTGGACTGGAACACATGGTGTTCCCCTGGGCAGACTGGTCCCTGGGCTCTTTGTCCGATGGAGTCAAAGAATGAATCCACGGACTGAAGGTGGTATAGCAAATGTGGAAATTTATTGAAGAACAAGTACAGACTCCCATGTGGAGAAAGGGAAAGAATCTCACAGCACAGACTCACACGTGGGGAGGGGGAAAGAGTCCCAGAGTTCCTTTTTCCTACAGCTTATAAAGGCTGTCTATCTTTGTGCCTTGATATCCCCTCTGATTGGTCACTATTCCCTTAGACTGGTTACTATAGAACTCCTGAGCTCAAAGGTGTACTTCACATGGGACGTGTGAGGTTTTCCTCCCTTCCTTCCTTATTGTTTTCTTATTCCTTTCGGGCTTTCTTCTCCTTTTGGATGAGGGGCTTCCTTCCCTTTATTTCGTAAATATAGACCTGCTATTCCCAGCTCCCTCATTCTATGGAAATGTACCTGTTGCAGCTTTTCAGCTTTCCTATTCTATGGAAATATACCTTCTGCTGCTCTGCAGCCCTGTGCTTTTTCCATGGTCCCCTTAATTTCTAAAATTTCCTAAACCTGTCTTTTTCACCCCCCAAAATTCCTATTTCACTGTGACACGCACTGACCACCAGGGGGCAGACGCTCAATGATGGAGCTGCCGTGACACGCACTGGCCATTTACAGTGAAACGGCACCGCGGACCTGGTGTCCACAAAGAAGCACTCGGCTTCCCCCAAGTGGGACACAGGCCCCGCCACCATCCCGGAGCAACAGCCCACCAAATCGCAGCCAAAACTGCCAAGACCCCCATGGTGCAAAATGCGTCCCACAGCCCAGCCCAGCCCAGCCCAGAAACGGTGGCTGTGGGCATCAGGTAATGATGTCACGTAGCAACGCCCAACTTGCTCTCCCTGCGACTGGCCTCCTTGCAGTTTATTCAGCCCAGGAACACGGCTTGCTTTATAGCCAGGTACAAACATTTCACACTGTAACCAAATGTCTGTGAAGCGTTTTCCCGTGCCTCATCTAATTTGATCTTCACAGAAATCCTGGAGTAGGTAGATAGGAGACTCGGTAGAATCCTATTTTCTTTTCATTGGCCAGAAAACGAAGATTTAGAAAGTTTAGAAACTTGACCTGACTGAAAAGAAGTAAGAAATGGTGGAACTTAAAAGTGACTTCAGGCTTTCTCACTGCACAGAATATAGTCAAACACTGCTACAGTTAAATATTTTATCCTTTGTTCTCCCTGTGTGATCCACAGTAATAATCTGCTTCATGTTGATATTTACTGCTGTGTTGCTGACGATTACCTTAAATAGAAGTTGGGGTGCTTCATTGGGCTGAAAAAAGCTTAGCTAAATCAGAAAGCAGGTCTAATTAAGCAAGTTTGTTCTATATCTATAAAAGGATAAGTTGACTTACTCATGCGCAATACATGGTGCCAATTGCACGTGTGTTTCAATTTGTCATTGTCGATCGTGAATTTGGTTGACACTTCTATTATAGAGAAAGGGCGAATAGCGATATTAAAATATTTCTTCTAATTAATTTTTCAATGTACATAAGTACGTGCACTGGGTCACTAGTTAAATAAATAAAAAATAAAAGGAGTGCTCTATGTGAACAGATGACCAAGATAGAGAGTTAAAGGAAAAATGCACTGTGAAGAATATGTTAAAACACATCTAACTTTATTTATATATGCTTGTAAGTGTGTGGAAAATGTCAGGAAAGATTAACCAAGAAACTGATGTGAAACAAGAAGGAAGAGACTTAGTCTTCATTTTATATTCTTCTGTACTATTGCTCTTATATAGGGATACATTATTATTACAAACTAGAGGCCCGGTGCACGAAATTCGGGGGGGAGGGGGGGCCTCAGCCCAGCTGCCCCCTCTCACAGATTGGGAGCCCTCAGGGGATGTCCCCATAAGGAGCGGGCCTTAGCCACAGCCTGGCCTCCCTCTGTGGGAGGTGACCGGGCTGATGAGGGGAAGGCGCCAGCCCCATCACCCCGCTGCTGCTGCAACTGCTGCAGCCGCCAAGGTGTTTTCATCAACACAGACTCCAGTCCCTTCACCACAAAAAAATAACAACTTTCTTTAGGCATTTTCAAGATGTGTCTTTCATAGGATATGACATTTCTTTCTTTTTTTATCCTCACCTGAGGATATGTTTCCATTGATTCTTAGAGAGCTTTGAAGAGAGGGAAAGACAGAGAGAAACATCAATGTGAGGTACACTTTGATCGGTTGTCTCCTGCATGAGCCCTGACCTGGGCCCTGGCCAGGGAGGAGCCTGCAACCTAGGTACATGCCCTTGATCAGAATCAAACCCGGACCCTGTGGTCTGCAGGCTGAGGCTCTATCCACTGAGCCAAACCGGCTAGGGCAGGAAATGACCTTTCTTAGCCCCTCCAGCAGCGGACCTTCATTTTTTCCTCCAGGATTGAGGGGGGAAAAACCCTAGATCACCTTCTTGGATTCTTATTACCCAAGTTACCAAGAACACTGCGAGTGGTGGTGTATAGGGAGCTTAGCCAATGAGCGGTCAGAAAAGGTGTTTCCTCTGCAGCTCATGCGCAGAGGCCCCCCCTGCACTGTGTCCGCTGGGCTGGGGGCGTGCCCCGAGCTGCGCAGCGGCCGCCGGGAGCACGCCCCCAGCCCAGCAGCCCCGCGTTGTGTTCGCAGCCCTCCCTCCCTCTGCGGCCGGTACACAGGACGCAGGCGTCCCGCCCCGGCTGCTATGGGTGCCGCCATCTTTGTGTCAGAGTGACGGTTAATTTGCACATTACCCTTTTATTAGACTAGCTTAATTTTTCTAAAAAAGAGAGACCATTATTTTTTGTGCAGCAAGAGAGCAGATGTAAAATGAACACAGGACTGAGCAATATAGAAGGATAATAGACTTAAAAGATACTAGATTTAAAGGGTAGAATAATTTTGAGTGATGATGAGTACATATCTTAAAGAGAATATCTTATTGTGCATAGATTGTTTTAACTGATGTCCTAAAAATATATCAAAGATGTTCCAAATATACTTTCAATGGTCAAAACAGAAAGGCTAGCTTCCCAAAAACCCAATGAAGGAGTCAAAGCCCTGCTATATTTGCTAATAGAGAAAGTCTATGGACACTGCGCCCAAAGAGGGGAAGGAGATATGGAACAGCTGAGGGCTACTTTTCATGACTGAAGGCTGGGTTCCAGGTCCCTCTATAAGGTGAGGCAGGGGTCTGAGCACTGTGCTTCAGGCTGCCACTTTATCATTATAATACTGGTTGTATGAGTGTTTGTTAAGACGAACTTATCCATGACATATCGTGAGAAGGGGAAGGATCCTACTAAACTGTAACTTTAAGAAACTACGTATTTCTGCCCGGCTGGCAGAGTTTGTTGTTGAGTGTCAACCTATGAACCAGGAGGTCATGGTTCCATTTCCTGTCAGGGCACATGCCCGGGTTGCAGGCTCAACCTCTAATGGGGAGCATGCAGGAGATAGCCGATCAATAACTATCTCTCATCATTGATGTTTCTAGCTCTCTCTCCCTCTCCCTTCCTCTCTGAAATCGATAAAAAATATTTTTTTAAAAAACACAAGAAACTATTTCTGTATGCAAAAGAGAAATTATTTCCTCTTTAGCTATGAGAGCCAAGTTATCTCAACATTTTCTGTAAGAAAAAAATTTCAATTAAATAACATATAACACTAAATACAAACCTTATATGGTGAAGGTTCAATTCTTTCCCCAAATAACACCTGACCAAGATTTTCAGATGGGCGTTTTCCTTCAGATGCTTGACAAAAATCAAACCTGGGGGAAAGAATATTTAAGTTTTTAAACACAAAAGGAAACAGTGAAATAAAGATTAGGTGCTGATCATTATAGCACTTCCAATAAATGAGTAAGAAATATATTCATACTCCAAGTTCCATGTACCACACCACCCCAAAACAAAACAAAAAAAGACCTAACACCTAAAAATTATACCTTAGAATGCTTTGATTTTTAAATATTTACACTGAGTTGTAAATTATAAAATTTTTGTAACTGACACATTGTATTTTTTTCATTCCAATGATAAAGTGATTTATATCCTTATTCTTCAAGTGAATTTTACATAATTTATCTCCTTTTGTTTTAACTTTCTAATCCAAATCTTTACTTAATAATGACATTTCCGGAAGATGAGTCAATTTTCCTTGGGTTTCTGCCTCATCCTGATATATTGGCCAACATATTCCAAATCTGAGAAGCATGGCTGGAGAGACCCTCTGGGAATGGAGTCAGCTGTAAGCTTCTCTCTGTGTTGTAATTCCTTTGTATTACTAACCAGGTTTTAATAAAGTTTTGTTTAAACATTACAGCCTACTTTCAACTTTGCTATTAAAAAAGGGACAGCCCTGACCAGTTTGGCTCAGTGGATAGAGTGTCGGCCCGCAGACTGAAGGGTTCCAGGTTTGATTCCAGTCAAGGGCATGTACCTTGATTGCAGGCTCCATCCCAGGCCCCCGTCAGGCTGTGTGTAGGAGGCAACCAATTGATGTGTCTCTCTTACATTGATGTTACTCTCTGTCTCTCCACTTTCCTTCCACTCTCTCTAAAAAATCAATGGAAAAATATCCTCAGGTGAGGATTAACAAAAAACCAAACAACAAAAAAAACTAAGAGACAATTCTGTGTTCACACTGGAATGATATGGAAGTACTTAAGACCAGCACAGTGATGGCTACAAATCAGTTAGATCCCTAAGAGGAAGATGAATCTCAGGTGATAAAAAAACTGGGACTGGGAAAGCCCAAAATGAAGACTCTCCATCTACTAGATTGAGAGATCCATTGAGTTTTCCCAAGAATATTCACAAAGATTTAAGGAGAGATGTTTGTTTATATAATAAAACAAACAAAAACTAGAAAAAGCATTCAAGTTTCCATGGTTTAATATAAATTATGGTTCATCTATTCATGAATTTTGTACTCTCTTCTCATACATATTTAAGAACATGAATTCTTATAGGATACTCTTACTTTTTTGTGTGTGTATGTTTTCCTAGAGTAAACACTTTTTTTTTTCAAAAACTCTTAGATACCAGAGAAATTTAGAAACCAACTAAAATTTAAGAACTATGTTCTACACCAAATGGGGTATAAAGTGGTCAAATGCATAAAGGGTATTATGCAGCATTTTAATAATATTAAAAAATGGAAATAACCAAATGTTCAGAAACAGAAAATTAGTGAAACAGATCATACATGGACACAAATCTCCACAAAGGAATAACAAACACCTACTAAAAATACTGAGGTAGGCCTAACCGGTTTGGTTAAGTGGATAGAGCATCGGCCTGCGGACTGAAGGGTCCCAGGTTCGATTCCGGTCAAGGGGGTATGCAGTAGGGGGTATGCAGGAAGCAGCTGATCGATGTTTCTCTGTCATCAATGTTTCTAATTCTCTATCCCTCTCCCTTCCTCTCTGTAAAAAAATCAATAAAATATATCTTAAAAAAAATACTGAGGTAGTTGCATATTAACATGAAAAGATGCCCAAAAAGATTCAGTGAGAAAACCAAGGTGCAAATCAAGTATAATAGTATGAACCTATTTTGTTTAAAATGTATAAATGTGGTTATATAAGTTAGAATATGCAGAGAAAAAATGTGGAGGAGCAGACATTAAAGTAAGTATTTCTGGGGACTGATTATGTGGCATATAGGATTTTGTTTAAAAATGGGAGGGGGGGCATTATTAAAAAACTTAAAAGAGAACAAAATGGCTCTTTGTCCAGTCACAGATGAAAAAGGAAATCCCTTGTTTTAGTTTCTGCTTCTATTGTATTGCAGTGACATAAAAAACACATTTTACATTTTAATAATAAAGACTACCCATTTAAAAATGTTTTCAGGCCCTGTACATTTTTAAAAGCATGTAAATTTATATATATTTGTTTATTTAACAATGTGTTTCCTACATCTGTGGAGAAAATAAAATTCTAAATGCACAAAATTCTGATGGGTCACATAAAATTTTATATAAAAACCAAGCTGAAAACTTACGCCGTATATTCATAAGGAAGAACAGATTCCACCGAATCAAGCCTGTTCACGAATAGCTCTATGTCAGCCTGAAAATAAGGAAACACAGAATTAGAATATAAACAACTGAAAACAAAACTTAAGTCATGCTTAGAATTTAAAATGAATTTGACATATATAAAATGTGAAATTTCATTATATCCAACCCACTGTAACAATTCTCTTATAAAACCATTCACTAAGTGGGACTTATATACATTTAAATTATACCAAAATAATTCTTAGAAGTGCAAATGTAGCCAATATTTTCCAAATGCCTTTTAAGTTCTGAAATTTTAAAAAAAATAAATATTTTAACTAAATCATTCACTACATCAATATAGTTTTTTTAATCTGATTTTCAAACTCAGTATTTCATTCTGCAGCACAAAAATTATTTTTTAATTGTTTTAAAACATTCTCATTGCAATAAAGATATGCTATCAAGTTGGTAAGAAATTTCTAGATCAGCTATACCAGAAATAGAATCCCATGCACTTGTGTAATTGTAAACAAACAGAAGATGGACAATGACAACATGGGCTAACTTTGGAGGGCTGCTTCAATCACTTTGAGAATGCTGAACTATGTGGTAATAACAGCAAAGAAAATTACAAGATGAGATCAAGTTCAACAATGGGGGAGGGAAAGAAAAGCTGTATCAGTTTCCTAGGAAATATGGGCTAATTTAAAGCTACATCTTCTTACCAAAGCTCCCAAAATTTCTCCAAGGTATATTTCAGGTTCTTTTTCCCACAGAACCCAAAACACATACCCACTCTCTTAGCATGAATTCATTGCTATACATGACAAAATTCTTTAGTTGAAGAAGCAAGTAAGCAATTGGTGTGCTAACCAAAAACAACTAAATAGGAGTTATATACTTGGGACAAGCTATTTTTATAGTTAGCCCGCTATGGCTGCCTCTGGAATTCGTGATCATGAAGCTCCCTGCAATGGCATAAAGCCACATTTGTCATTTTAATCTCATTCACTAGTGTTGTCAGCCCATCCTCTATACTTGTTAACATCCTAAAGCAAGACAAGATGTTTGATGTACAACAAATAAATAATACATTGCCATGGGAAAAGAGGCAAAAGATAAGAGGCAAGAGTACAGACTCTGGGGCCAGCTTGCCTGGGTTCAAATTCTACTTGTGCAACTTTGGTCAAATTATTTAACAATGTATTTCCTCATGGGTGCTTCAGTTTCCTTATTTGCAAAATGGGGATAACAGTATTTACCTCATATGGGGTATTGATGAGTTAACATTTATAAAGTACAAAACAAATAAATAAAATAATTATGATATTCAGAATCGGGACTATCTAAACTACACTGCTTATCCACTAAAATGTTCATTCAATATTCATGTTGTAAGATGGCAGACATTAGTCTTTATATATAGTACTGAAAATAGTGTCATAAGCAACTCCTAAATTTCTACTCAAATGAAATTACAATTCAATGGCAACACCATCTCAAACACACAAAGAAAATGTGTCTCTGCATAAAACAGTCAAGACCTTATCATTGGTCATTTTAGCTAAAAAGATAAGCATTACAACATGCATGAATACATAAATATATTAACTGTTGTGAAGGCCAAATTCCAGTTGATGGCTTACTCTGACAAAATAATGTTCACTAATTATAATTTTCACTGCTATGAAGTTACATCAGAATCCAAATACTCGTACACACACACACACACACACACACACACACACACATACACACATATTATGCACCCTTTTTCTGTTGTTCAGTGAACTAATCAAAACACACCTTGGATATTCAGTTTATCATGACTATTTTTATAGCACTTTCATTCATTCTTCCTTTCTTAAATTGTAAAAATCTGAAAATTTAAGGATTATCATCTCCTTTAAAACATGCTAAGAAATGTAAATTAAAAGTAATAATATCTTTAACATAAAATAGAGCAATTTGCAACATTTGTAAATATACTACATCTACAATACTCTGTTTTAAATACTGATCCTTATAGTGAAACAAGAAAATTTGAAAAGTAGCAAGAATGTGATCCTTGTAATATGGCAGTAGAGCAAATGTTAAAAACTGACAGGAAGGAGAAAGAAAATGAGACACTAATGAGTTTATGTGGTTTTGATGAAGGGCAAAAGTATGCTACAGACATCATGACATTCATCCCTAAAAAATATAAACACAGCCTTGGCCAGGTGGGTCAGTTGGTTGGAGCATCTTCTCAAACACCAAATGGCTGCAGGTTCAATTCCTGGATGGGGCATGTACGAGAGGCAACCAATGGATGTTTCTCTCACATCAATGTCTGTCTCTCTCTCCTCCCTCCCTACTTTCCTCTCTCTCTAGAAATCAATAAAAAATAAAATACATCCTCAAATGAGGATTAAAATATAAATGCACATGCAGATAAAACAAATAGGGAAAAATATAAACAGCTGTTAACTCCAGGGATATACTCTTGGTGGATATACAGGTCATTATACTATCCTTTCAACATTTTTGAATTTTAAAAATTGTCACAATTAAGAGTTGGAAAAAGAAAAGGCTTTAAAGTTGAGAGCAGACTTTTAGTCTTATTATCAAGCAACTAGTGGCCCGGTGCATGAAATTCGTGCACATTAAAAGGAAATTAATTAGAGGAAATATTTTAATATTGCTATTTGCCCTTTCTCTATAATAGAAGTGTCAGAGATGAAAGAAAATCAGTAAAATGTATATGAAAATCTCCCTCCTGTCAGAGTCTGGGATGCGCCACGGGACCCAGAGTCAAGTCCCTGCCCACCCGCGCGTGCCTTGGAATTACACAAGACCCAGTCCCGGCTGGCCCCACCCCCGTCAAGTCCCGCAGGGCGGGGGGCGCAGCCTCAGGTCCCCTGGCCCCAGGGACGTGGCCTCTACTTGCCTTCAAAGAATTTATAATCCAGATGGGGAAACAAGGCATACACTCAAGAAAGTAAAAATGACAAAGTTATTTATATGTTCTTAGGGGCACTCATGGAATCTATACAGGATTTAATTTTCTATCATTAAAATAGCAATGTACTATGAGAGGACAATATTTGATTAATTTTAAGGTCACTTTCCTCTCTAAACTTCTTTATTCCTCATCCAAAAGTTAATTAAGTGCCTCTCCTTCTGGAAATTTGCCTTAAATAGAGAGGGCCAACTCCAAAATATTACTGACATAACGTAAAAGAGCCTTACGGGGTACTTAATTACTTCACTCCTGCTTTCAAAATGTCCCCAAAGGAGTTATTACAAGCATGAAAAGTTGTTACATTAAACATTTTAAGGAAGTTACAGATAAACCCTAAATCAAGACTATAAATTCTAAAGAAATACTTAGAAAGACTGATTACATAATCAACCATAAAAACTTTTTAATGGAAATAGTTTAATTTAGAGTTCTATGGTCTCTCTTCTAAATCAAACTTACCACATACACACACACACACACACACACACACACACACACACACACACACACTCATAGACACAGACATCAACATAGGGATTACCAGAGGGTAAAGAGGGGAAGGAAACGAGAGTATAAGGGAGTATAAATAGTGATGAAAGGAGACTTGGCTTGGGGTGGTGAACACACAATACAATAAATAGTTTGATGTATTTTTTAAATGTTTTAAGCACTATCACATAGATACTAAGTTGATAAATAAAAATTTTAAAATATTGTGGAGACATGAAATCATTTAGCTAATGGCATTGGTAAAGCAAACTCATCTCTCTTCAAAGAACCCTGGTAATATTAAACAGAGCTATAAAATTGCTTCTTGCCTTTGAACTAGTAATTTTATATTTGGGAATATCCAAGTAATTCCTGCTAAATACTTTCTAGCAAAGCTATTTATTTATTTATTTTTTTTAAAAATATATTTTATTGATTTTTTTACAGAGAGGAAGGGAGAGGGATAGAGAGTTAGAAACATCGATGAGAGAGAAACATTGATCAGCTGCCTCCTGCACACCCCCTACTGGGGATGTGCCCACAACCAAGGTACATGCCCTTGACTGGAATAGAACCTGGGACCTTTCAGTTCGCAGGCCGACGCTCTATCCACTGAGCCAAACCGGTTCAGGCTCTAGCAAAGCTATTTAAATCTAAATGCCCTGCAAGCAAGAAATGGTTAAGCAAACCATAGTATAGTAATAGAATGAAATACTATCTATAATAATAAAAGCGAAATATGCTAATTAGACCAGACGACCTTCAACATTCCGGACAAAGCCAGGGCTGCGAGGGAAGCCCGGGTCCTGGGTGCTAGAGGGAAGCCAGTGCTGGCAGCCAGGGGAAGGAAGGCCTACCCTTGCACGAATTTCGTGCATCAGTCTTCTAGTATCTATAATAAGGGTAATATGCTAATTAGACCGGATGTCTTCCGGAGGTCATCCCCGATGTCCTTCCTGACGAAGCTGGGGCTGGGGGGAAGCCAGCCTGGGTCCTGGGTGCCTGCGGGCCGCCCAGGGGAAGCCAGCTCGGGTCCCAGGTGTCCGCTGGCGGCTGGAGGAGGGAAGCCGGTGCCAGCAGCCAGGGGAAGGAAGGCCTACTCTTGTATGAATTTTCGTGCATCAGGCCTCTAGTCCTATCTAATAATAGACAAACATGGTAATTGACCATACCTTCGCTACTCCTCCCATAGGCTAATCAGCACAATATGCAAATTAACTGCCAACAAAGATGGCAGCTAATTTGCATACTGCAGGCAGGGCGGTGGGACAGCACAAACCGCCAGCGCACCGCCATCCAGGGCAGGCAGGCCACCCGGGACCCTATCGGCAGGTCCGGGGTGGCAAGGCACGGCCGCCCCAGAAGCCCCAGCAGCCACCTGATATGGTAGTAACTCTATCAGTAAGCACTCTGAAAGTCAGTGGCATAAATGCACCAATTAAAAGACAGATTATGAGGGTGAATCAAAAACAAAACCCACTTCAAATATAAAGACACCTATAGGTTAAAAGTAAATGAATTAAGCTGCAGCCTGTTTTGCTCAGTGGATAGAGCATTAGCCCGTGGACTGAAGGGTGCCAGGTTTGATTCCAGTCAAGGGCATGTACCTCAGTTGCTGGCTTGATCCCCAGTCCCTATCAAAGCATATGCAGGAGATAACCAATCAATGTGTCGCTCCCTTTCCCTTCACTCTCTCTAAAATTCAATGGAAAAATATCCTTGGGTGAAGATTAACAAAAACAAAGTAAATGGATTAAGTAACATTAAAGAGATTATAAGAAAAATATATTCCAAATTTTGTTAGTTGTATAATGGTTATGTTTAAATTATTAACACCTAAGAAATTGGGTGAATGGTACATATAATATGCTGTAGTATTTTATAGTTTTTTTTACATGTATGAGATTATTTCAAATTAAAATATTAAAAAATTAAAAATAAAATATTAATTGAAATGTGTATGCATTACATAAAAAATCTCCTAATTGCTTCTAGCATAATTTATTAAATTGTGCTCAAATTTACAAGGGTTCAATTAAAAAATATCTTAATTCTAAATGATATAATAGAAAATATATAATAGTGCAGTTATAAGCACTTATCTGAAAATAAAAATTTAAAGAAGCGAATTTAAAGAAGGGATTAGCCAAAGAAAATATATGCACAACCCATGGACACAGACAACAGTATAGTGATGGCCAGAGAGAAGTGGGGGGCAAGAGCTGGGTAGAGGGGGCAAAAGGGGGAAAATAGGGACATCCTATCTACACTAATAAAAGAGAAACATGGTAATTAGCGTATGACCGCTACCCTTCCCATTGGCTAATCAGCATATCCTTATGCAAATTAACTGTCAGCCAAGATGGCGGCCGGCAGCCAGGCAACTGGAAGCGAACATGAGGCTTGCTTGCTCCAGTGACTGCAGACTCCAATGTTCCCCGCCTGACTTGCCGGCCTCTGAGCTGCAACTCTAAGCAACTATGTACTATGTTGCAATATAGAAGCTAAACAAAACCCCAGAAACCGGCTTTCAGCCGGCGGGAATCTCAAGCTGGA
The DNA here is from genome assembly GCF_000147115.1 of Myotis lucifugus. Classification (NCBI taxonomy): domain Eukaryota; kingdom Metazoa; phylum Chordata; class Mammalia; order Chiroptera; family Vespertilionidae; genus Myotis; species Myotis lucifugus. Next base: position 1,214,856 of record NW_005871368.1, on the reverse strand, counting down.
GTTATACATTTGTTTCGATTATAGAACG
>NW_005871368.1:1212399-1214401 GCF_000147115.1 Myotis lucifugus | reverse complement strand
GTGACAGGGTGTGGCACCCCAACCCTCCGGCGCGCCCACAGGTCCTGCTCTGTGTGTGACAGGGTAGATCCATAACCTCCCCATCTGCCCTGCCCTGAGTGTGAGAGTGGCGGTGCCCCAACCCCCTAATTGGCCCTGCTCTGTGTGTGAAGGGGTAGAGCCATAACCCTCCCCATCGCCCTGCCCTGAGTGTGACAGTGGCGGCGCCCCAACCCCGATCGGCTCTGCTCAGTGGGTGATAGAGGGCGGCGCCCCAACCCCCTGATCCGCCCTGCTCTGTGTGTGACAAGGGGGCGGTGCCCTAACTCCTCTATCGGCCCTACTCTGTGAGTGACAGGGGGGAGCTCCTCAACCCCCTGATCGGCCCTGCTCTGTGCATGACAGGGGGGAGCTCCCCAACCCCTGATGGCCCTGCTCTGTGCGTGACAGGGGGCAGCACCCCAACCCCCTGATGGCCCTGCTTCTGTGTGTTCAACAGGGGGGTGGGGGCTGCAACCTCCCCCATCAACCTTGCCTTGAAGTGTTGACAAGGGGGGCGGTGGCCCCAACCCCCCAATCGACCCTACCCTGAGCGGGGACTGAGGGGTGGCATCGCAACCTCCCAATCCGCCCTGCTCTGTGCATGAAAGGGGGCAGCGCCCCAACTCCCCAATCGGCCCTGCTCTGAGCCCGACCAGGGGCTGCACCTAGGGATTGGGCCTGCCCTCTGCCACCCAGGAGCAGGCCTAAGCCAGCAGGTCGTTATCTCCCGAGGGGTCCAAGACTGCAAGAGGGCACAGGCCAGGCTGAGGGACCCCCCCCCCCCCGTGCACAAATTTTTGTGCACCGGGCCTCTAGTATAATAATAAAAGGCTAATATGCACATTGACTGAATGGCAGAATGACCGGTTGCTATGATGCGCACTGGCCACCAGGGGGCAGACGCTCAATGCAGGAGCTGCCCCCTGGTGGTCAGTGCACTTCCATATGGGGAGTGCCACTCAGCCAGAAGCTGGCTCATGGCTGGCCAGCGCAGTGGTGGTGGCAGGAGCCTCTCCCACCTCCGTGGCAACACTAAGAATGTCCAACTAACGGTTTAGATACAATCCCTTGGGGGCCTAAGCCTTTAGTCGGACATCCCCTGAGGGCTCCCTGGCTGCCCGAAGGATGTCTGACTGCAAGCTTAGGCCTGATCCCCTGGGGAGTGGGCCTAAGTCGACAGGTGGACATCCCCCAAGGGGTCCTGGACTGTGAATGGGCGCAGGCCGGGCTGATGGACCACCCCCCCAGTGCACAAATTTTTGTGCACCAGGCCTCTAGTAGTTAATAAAAACCAATAAGAATGTGCACTATTCAAATATATGTACATGTAACAACAGTAAGCTCAACAAAGTAAGCCAAAGAATAGTCACAGCATTTATGAATGCTAATAAAGATTATAAATCAAAAGTCAGAGCTATATAAGTAGATTTTCATGTTCATTGAACTTTTGTTCCTCTGCCACTAAACTGAACATAAAATATTTTGCAAGGAGAAATGACCAAATCCTCAGGGTTCTTTTGACTGTCTCTCTATATACAGTGAGCTAAATTCAGGGTATGAACTTTACAGTACATATAAAGACTACTAGAGGCCTGGTGCACGAAATTCGTGCATGCGGGGGGGGTCCCCTCAGCCCAGCCTGCCCCCTCTCCAATCTGGGACCCCTCAGGGGATGTCTGACTGCCGGTTTAGGCCCGATCCCAGAGATCGAGCCTAAACCGGCAGTCGGACATCCCTCTCACAATCTGGGACCGCTGGCTCCTATCTGCTCATCTGCCTGCCTGATCGCCCCTACCTGCCCCCCCCCCCGCCAGCCTGATCACCCCTAACCACCTCTGCCTGCCAGCCTGATCGCCCCGAGATGGCCCCCCCCCGCCGGCATGATCACCCATTACTGCCCCCACAGCCGGCCTGATCACCCCCAACTGCCCCCCACCTCTGCCAGCCTGGTCCCCCTAACTGGCCCACCACCAGCCTGGTC
>NW_005871368.1:1155652-1212299 GCF_000147115.1 Myotis lucifugus | reverse complement strand
TGCCTGGTCACCCCTTACTGCTCCCCTGCCAGACTGGTTGCCCCAAACTGCCCCCAACACCGCTGGCCTGGGTCGCCTTAACTGCCCCCCCCCCCCGCCCCCCGCTGGCCTGGTTGCCCCACGCAGCCCGCTGTTCAGTCGTTTGGTCGTCCCTCACTAACCCCCCTGCTGGCCTGGTTGCCCCACACAGCCTGCTGTTCAGTTGTCCACCCGGTTGTTTCGGTCGTGACGGCCCCTGGCTTTTTATATATTAGGAGGATGCTACATAGGCCCTGGCCCAGAAACTGAGTTAGTTAGATTTTCATCCCGATAGGCCAAGGTCGGTGGTTTGCTCCCCAGTCAGAGCACATACAAAAATCAACCAATGAATACATGAATAAGTGGAACAACAAATCGATATTTCTCTCTCTCTAAATTTAATTTTAAAAAGGACTATACTACATAAGTTATATTTATGCTGAAGATATCAATACTTGTTCCATCTCTACACTTACGAATATTTTATAATATCACAATGATGACAAATATTGTACTTGGTCTCTAAGAAATGTACATCTTCCAAGGGAAGTATATATTAAGCAAATATGATTATCCCCTGTTACATATGGAAAAACTGATGGAAACTATCAATTATCTGCCCTATTTATCCAACTCTTGATTCTCTACTCTAATAGCATCTTCTGGAAATAATTATTCTCATTTCACAACTCCCATTTCTACTATTTAAAATAAGTCCCCTCAGCTTTTTTGAATAGTATACACAAGACTGTCCTTAACAAATATGGAATAGATGAGAAAAAAAAATTAATACCCTAAATGAAGCAATGAAATGTTAAACTGTTTTCTGCTTTTCTTCTTTGAGTGGCAGAGAAGAAATATTAAAGTTTACTTCAAACTCCCTATACCAGTTAGTCAATTTGAAAACAAAAACTGCTAAAAGTACATCTTTCTTTTTGTCAAAGAGTTGTTTCCATTGACCAATATGTGAAAGCAGCTGGCAACAAAGATGAAATCCAAACATTTCAGAAAAATATGCCTTGCCTGTTTTATTCCTATACCTTTGAAAATTAAAAATCCCAAAGGTCTCTGAAATTAGCCAAAAGTCAACTAAAAAGTAGCTACTTAAAGTAGGACCTGTTGAAAAAACAAAAATCATCTAACTGGCAGACCACCTGTAAATTTCACTCATAATCACTTTCTGAAGTCCATTTCAAATGTCACTTCCTCTCTGTAGCTTTCCCTGAAGACTCCAATCCACAGATGTTTCCTCCTTTCTGTTTAAGGCACTTTGGACATACATCTTCAATAACATCAGATTTCGATAATCTGTTCATAAACTATGCCCTTTACTTTGAGGTTCCTAGAAGACAGAGATATACTTTTTGTCTCTGAGGCACTAGGAATACAGTACACAATTGCTGTTAAATTTAAATACCACATACTAACTTTTAAAGGCTGGTTACTAAAATATTTAGTGGAAAAAAAACAGTGTGCTTGTGAGACTAGCTTTTCCTTCCACTTGGAAGCACTATATTCTTTCAGTCAGACACTCAGAGTGAAAGCTTCTTGCATTACAGAGTATGAGAGTTAGTTTCAAGCGCTAATATTGACTTGAGTAAACCTTAAAGATCCTTAGACATTTTCAGAGATCCAAATTTTTAAATAGAAACTGTAAAATGCTATGAAAAAATTAACAGCTTCTTTAATGCCCTACAATAAGCCCAATATTAACAGCTACTGTAAAGCCTGCAGTAATAAAATAAACACCAGATTAAAAAAATCAAACGTAGTAAATAAACCTATTTATTGATTGTAAAAGTTTGCCAAACGATTATTTGAATTGTTAAAATTAATGGTTTCAAAGAGATCCTGAAACCCAAAACGATGTTTTACCAACCTAAAATAAATGTGTATGTATATCATTATGCCCTATGCCAAATAATCTAAAAGTTTACTTTTTCTTTTTTTTTTTTAAATATATTTTATTGATTTTTTACAGAGAGGAAGGGAGAAAGATAGAGAGTTAGAAACATCGATGAGAGAGAAACATCGACCAGCTGCCTCCTGCACATCTCCCACTGGGGATGTGCCCGAAACCCAGGTACATGCCCTTGACCGGAATCGAACCTGGGACCTTTCAGTCCGCAGGCCGACGCTCTATCCACTGAGCCAAACCGGTTTCGGCAAGTTTACTTTTTCTTATGTCTCTTTTGCTAGCAGTTAAACTGAAAACCTTGAGTGTGAAGGTCTTACAGTGGTTCTCAACCTTCCTAATGCCGCGACCCTTTAATACAGTTCTTCATGTTGTGGTGACCCCCAATTTCATTGTTACAAATTGAACATAATTAAAGCATAGTGACAATATGTAAAGCACAAAAACAATATGTAATTATATATGTGTTTTTCCGATGGTCTTAGGTGACCCCTGTGAAAGGGTCGTTCGACCCCCAAAGGGGTCGCGACCCACAGGTTGAGAACCGCTGTAAGATCAACGTTTTCAAGACTTGCTCTAGGAAGAAACACCAGTTTCTCCTGCCGTCTGCTCTTTTTAAGTGTTTAAAACAATCTCAGCGAAACTAAATAGTGGAATTATGTATATTAATCTTTTTTTTTTACACTGAAAAGGTAGAAATGAACTGTTCCAACCATTACAAGCAACTCTTCATTGCATGCAGTTTACGCGGTTCAAGGTATTCGATTCCATAACTAAGGAACCAACTGTTCATCGGGAAGTTAAATTATCAAAGTCCTAGGAAGACCAAGCTCTCATGACCAACCAAGAGTTCCAGTGAAGGAGAAGGAAACAGGAAGCAACGAAATAAAAAGTGACGGGAAGCCCTGGTGGGATGAAGCACTCGCTCGGAGTGCGTGGCACCGTGCGGTGAGCGGCCACCTTCACTCGGGGACGCTCGCTGCTGACATGCACGCGTCCGATTCCAGGAAAACGGAAGCCAGCGGCCGGTGCGACCTGGCCCGCCGGACGGGAGGCCAGCCTGCGGCCGAGTCCTCCAGCCTCTCACGCCGTGCAGGGCCATGCCGGCGCCTCCAACCCGCAGCGGACCGCGTCCGGCGCTGCAGGAGACGCCCGACCCCACCCACGGCTACGCCCCCTTTCCCTCGGACCCCAGCCTCCCAGGCGGAGGGCGGCTTCCCCGGGCCGACACGGCACCCCGAGGTCCACCGGGCCTCACCCACCTTGCACTCGTCACTCTTTTTATCTTCTTCGCAGAAGTTGACCGGCGCCAGGCCCGGCAAGTAGAAAGCGGCGCCCCGACGCGGGCCGGGGGCCGCCCCCAGCAGGAGCAGCCACAACAGCCACAGCCGCGGCCGCCGAGGTGGCGACGCCGCCGTCCGCCTCGCGCTCATGTTTCGGGAAAAGGGCAACGCGCCGAAGGGGTGAAGAGGAAATGAGGGACGGGGAGGCTCGGAGACTGTGCCAAAGCCGCCCGAGCAGAGGGAGGCCGGCCCGCGACGGACAGTTCCGGTTACGCTAGGAGACACCGCGGATCCCGCAACAGAAACCGAACCGGACCTCGACGGAGCATGCGCAGCGCCGCCCGCACATGCTCAGTGAGAGCCGCCGCCAGCCCACGGGAGAGTTTCCGGGACGAAATCCACTTTCCGGGTTTTCAGCGGGGCCCGCCGGGTCGTTGCCGGGCGAGAAGTTCCGGCGCTCACGGTCCCGTTCCACATTCCGGTCTGGAGCTCCCCGGGGCCCCGTGGAGCTGCCCGGCTTGCAGGGCGCCCCTGGCTTGCTGCTTTGCCTCCTTTGAACATCCTGACATGTTCTCACCGCGCTGCCCGCAGCACAGAGTCGGTGCTAATGAGAGTCCTTGCTCACGGAGGCGGGGAGAAGGTCGGGGAACACCTGGTTAGGAGCAGGAGCAGGAAACAAATAAGGAAGAAGTAGCCATAAACCCTCGCTCCCATAGCTCGCTCGCTGCTCAGGTGTCAGCGCGGACGGGCGCCAAGCCAGGGACCCGTTGGCGCGTTCCCGTGTGGGACAGCGGCTGCGCGGAACAGACAAGACCCCGTTGTCTTTGGAGGGAGTGCTGAGAGTGGGGAGAAAACCGGGCGTCGGCAACAGAAGCAGCTGGTGCGGACACTTTGCAAAGGAAGGCCTGGCAGAGCTCAGTGTAGAAAGTAGTCCCCGCGAAATAGAAATGCGCTCTGATGATCCCTGAGGAAGTTTCTGCCTCTCTTCCTAGTAAAATGACGTGATGTCCGGGTTTCTGTGTGTGTATGTGGTGCATTTTCTGAGTATTTTTCAAGGATAAATGTGCTTTTGGTGACATGAAGCCAATTCAGTTAAGCCTCAATTCAATGGAATACGTCGGAAGAGCGCGTCGACTTAACCACTGCAAAGTGAGGAGTCAGCCCGACTGCCTCCAGCTCGGAATTCACGAATGGGGTAACCTGCCAAATGCACAATTCTGAAAAGTGCGGAGCCCCGTGCAGTTCTCTCTAAACTGTGATGGGTGTTGGCGCATCCCCTCCCCCCTGGAGAGTTGCTAACGTTCATTAAATGTTCAAAGGGATTTATGACCCTGCAAAAAAGGTTAAGAACCAGAACAAAGATAAAATTCTTTCTTGTAAAGGTAGTTTGTGCGCTGAGAGCTCCGGCTTTGGAACGTTAGTATCTAGTCATATGACCTTCAGCAAGTTAATTGATCAAGTCCCAAGTAGTAGAGAGAACTAAGAAGCAGAGGGGGAAAAAAGTCCATCTTCTTAAAGTCCTTGTGAAAATTAGATGAAAAAAATATGTGGGCTAATCACGTTCTGAACACATTGCTAGGCACAAAGGAATAGCAAACATTTTTTAAAAATATATTTTATTGATTTTTTACAGAGAGGAAGGGAGAGGGATAGAGAGTTAGAAACATCAATGAGAGAGAAACATCATCAGCTGCTTCCTGCACACCCCCTCCTGGAGATGTGCTTGCAACCAAGGTACATGCCCTTGACCTGAATCAAACCTGGGACCCTTGAGTCACAGGCCGATGCTCTATCCACTGAGCCAAACCAGTTAGGGCAATAGCAAACATTGTTACAAAAGCCAATATAGCAATGGGATTGTCACTTCCCCATCTCTCTCTCTCTCACACTTGAGCAAATTAACATATTGGTTGAATATCTACTTGGGCTAAGGGAAAGAATTTATAATATTCTGTATTTGATGCCATGAAGATTTCCAGAATAAGAGGAAGAGGGTGTTCTCTTCATTTAGAAAGGGGAAGAAAACTAACATTTTGGTTCACTATCATCGATTCATTCAGTACCATTAGTTCACTATCTCACTGCCCTCACTCACCCCAACCTGCTCCTCCCCATTTCTCCCATCTCAGAAAATGGCCCCCAACCTGGAAGATAACCTAAATTTCTGATTCTCTCACTCTCTACATACAGCCCTTCAGTGAGTGAGTTATATTCCTTGAATCGCTAAACTAAACTAAATCCTTTCCAGCTACACCCCAGTCCAAGTCCAAATCTTAGTTGACCTGGACTACTTACTGCAATAGCTCCTCGGCTTCCACTCTTACCAAGAGCGACCTTAAAAAACAATCTTTAAATCCCTCGGCAAAGGGAAAATTCCTAGATGTCCAAAATTGAATTACAGGTGTCTGCAGGGTTGGAAGAGACCAGAGAGGTTAATCAGTTAAAAACTACAGGCAGAACCCAACAAACGACGGGTAGGTAACATTCCTGAATGTATGTTGAAACGTTGAATGAACTTCCAGGTGGCTATTTCCACAATTACCGGGAAACAGCCCACACCCAGGGGCCACGGCACCTTGCAGACTGTTGCCCACAACCAACCCCAAAGAGCAAACACTTCTTACGACCTGTCCCAGAACCAGCCCCACTTCACATCCTCCCACTCCCTTCATCCTCCCACACCCTTCCTCCTCCCACACCCTTCATCCTCCCACACCCTTCATCCTCCCACACCCTTCAACCATAACCGATGCAAATCCCTTCACAACAACTTACACCTTTCTTTCCCAGCCCCAGAACAGCAGACGTATTTGTTTTCTCCATCTAGCACGGCTGCTGGGGGTTTAGCGTGCATGCCCCAGGCCCTGGTCCTTTATCTGGCTAGCGTGTTGCTCAATGCACCCTTTCTTCCAGAAAAGCTTTCCGTGGCAAAAGTTTTTAATACCCTCAGTACCACTCTTCTGCTTGATCCCTGGCACCCCACACCCCGTACCCCTGCTTGGAATTAGTGTGGTTATTTATTGTCTCACTGCCCCAGATGTATGTAAGCTCCATGAAGCCAGGACCTCATCTCTCCATCCTGTATCGCTGCATCCCCAGAACCTGGAGCGAGTAACGGGACAGCACTGCAGGACCGGGACTGGCCAGACCACAGACATTCCAGGTCAGAATTTAGAACCACAGGCTTTCCAGACAAGGTTAATCTCTCCTCCTTTTACAGAGGGAAGGCAAGTGACGGTTCGCAGCCCCTCGGCTGTTCAAGGAGGCCCCAGCCCGCAGCGGCCTGGGAGTCCGAAGGCGTCCTCAAACCTCCTTCCCTCCAAACCCCACCGCCGCCTCAATCTTCCGAGCTCAGCACTAGCAAAAACCCGGAGAAGTGGAGTCTTCCTAAACAGACACGGTTTCCGGACACATTCTGGGCCTAGTAGTGCGCCGATCGCGCATGCGCAAGGCTGGCCCGTCCCTCCCGCGACCTCTTCCTGGCTTCCGCCTCCAGAGTTCAGACACGTCACCCGTGCGGCCGGCCTGGTGGGCGGGGCGAGGCGGGGGACGGGGTGGGACCGCGGGGGCGGAGCGGACCCCTGATTTCCGGACCCGGCCTTTCCAGGGCGAAGCCTACTCCGGCATTTCCTCGGGTTACCTGGCGCCGGCGTCGGAGCGGAACCCCAGGCGTGGCGTGGGGAGGTCGCTCCGAGCCGCCTCCGGGGCACAGAACACAATCCCTTTGCCTTGTAGGTGCGTCCGCCTGGGCGCCGTCAAGTAGAAGGGCTGGGTAGGGACTCCGGTTGCAAACTAGTATAAATGAAGTTTTCCTTCATCCTCCTTGAGACTGATGCTCCCTTTCTAAAAGTACTAATGCTTCTGATTCCATTTTAAAACTCGAGGGATAGGATTTTTTCCCCCCTTTCCTCTGTCTGCTACAGATAACATTTGCCTATTTAAGACTCTTACTAATTTGGTGTTTCTTCCACTCCTCTTTGCCAAAGTAATTTGCACAGCCTGTTTTTCTGCGTTACCCACAGCTTCTTTGTATTTATTCGCAAATAAAAATTCAGGATGCGCAGTTAAATTTTAATCTCAGGTTAACAGTGAATAATTCTTTAGTATCTGTATGTCCCAAATACTCCATGAGCCATGCGCGTATTTTACCTGGCAACCCACTTCTGTGTCCAGTTGCACAGAAGGGCAGCTATACTGTTAGTTTTATGCCCTGTAAATGAACGGGCTTTCAAGATTTTCTAGAAGATAAAAATCACCTCATTGATCTTCAATTTCTGATATAAAATTGTGATAATCCAAAGGACATAAAGTGAGTCAGCTGTCCATAGCCCCCTTCTCACTGCAACTTGCAAATAAAACTGGCCCTGAATAACTGGCTCTAAATGCAAGTCATGGTAGTTTAGAGCCAAGGTATGAGAGATCTTCATAAGTTTTAAGATAAAAGAATGTTTCCCAGGACAACAAGATTTAATTTATAAGTAAAGTAAAACCAGAAGAGGGATTTATTCATGCAGCAGAACCTGGAAAAATGGAGCCACAGAGGCAAACACCAACGTGTTACTCAGAGGAGACAATGGCCTGGCCCAAAGACTCCAGCATGGTTGGTGTAACTCTGAGGTAGATGGACGTATTCTAATCATACACAAACATACCTTGGAGATATTGAGGTTTTGGTTCCAGACCACCAGGATAAGGTGAGTATTGCAATACAGCAAGTTGTAATCTTTTTGCTGGTGAAGGGTCTTGCTTTCAATTTGTAAAAAATGCAACACCTGTGACGCACAATGAAGCTAAGTGCAATAAAACAAATTATGCCTGTAGCTAATTCGGGTTGCTCTGAATTTATGCCCCTCAACCAGTTTTCTGTTTACAGTGTAGCTTGCCATGTGGTTTGCTGACACAGAATGTTTGCTGGATTCACGCAGCTGGTCTCTAGGATTATTGTTTTAACGACTTTATTGAGCTATCATTTATATGCCATGCACTTTACTCACTTTAAGTATAAAATGCAGTGGTTTTTATCAAGTTTACTGAGTGACAATGCCATTGTCATAATACAGGTTTAGAGTATCACCTCTATATGATGATCTGTAATGTTTAATCCCCTTTCTATACACAACTCCAGGCAACCACTAATGTACTTTCTGTCTCTCTTAATTTGCCTTTTCTGACAATTCGGGGTTTATTTTTAAAAATAAATTAATAATTTTATTCATCCATCAGTGTCCGTGTCTGTGGCTAATGTAAATTTACCCTAGATAAAGGTCATCTTCTCATTTTCTCTGTACTGACAAGTAAGTTGTCTCAGGCTGCTAGATTGTCCTGGTTTCTCCAATGTCAATGCCCTCTAACCAGAGACCACCAGGAATACATCAGTGGTTGGGTTTATTACTCATTGCATTTATTACTTGTTGCAATGAGGGAGAATGCATACCATGGAGAACCATGGGGCATCTCAGTAAGTGGCTATTAGAAAGGGACTCATAGGATTCAAGCTTGTGTTTGATGATTTCGGGGAGTGTTTAAAGAAGAGCCCTGGCCGGTGTGGCTCAATTGGTTGGAGCATCATCCCATGCACCAAAAGGTTGTGGGTTCCCTTCCTGGTCAGGGCTCATTCTTGGGTTGTCAGTTTGATCCCCAGTTTTTGCATGTGTGAGAGGCAGTTGATCAATGTTTCTCTCTCTCTCTCTCCCCCTTCCCCTTCTCTTTCTAAAATCAATAAACATGTCCTGAGGTAAGGATTTAGAAGAAGGAGGACGAGAAGAAAAGGGAGTTTTGCTTTGGGTTGGATGCCGCTAGGAAGGAGGGATAATTCTTACAACTGGATATCATAATATGTAAGTCTCATCTAGAAGGGGGGTAGGCTAGACTGAGGCTAAAGCTGTAATTGGTAAAAACAAAACAAAAGAGCAGTCACCATTCTTAGCCAGAGTAGGGAGATGTTTGGTCATTTTGGGCTTTGGACTATGTTCAGGTTTTTTCTGTTGTTTAGATATAATTATAGAAGGGTCATGTTTTGGCATGGTCAGAGTGGCCTTGTCTGATATTCATGTTCTGTGAAATTGTTTATATTCAACAAGGCCTAGATATGAGTACCAGGCCAACTCCGCACCAAGATAATGTTACTTAGTGGGCACTTTGGGTAACTAGCCAGCCACTCATTCCTCTGTTATCACTAAATATATTTCCCCTTTTCTTGAAGCTTCAGCAAAAATATTAGGCCACTGGGTAAATTCAACCCCCCAAACTGAAATTGTGATTATTTTTATGGAGAGTTTGATGATTCACCATCCTTCCTTTTATAAGTGAGGCTTTCTTTCACAACTTTGCAACTTTTAATGCAGTTTAGCAACATTTGCTGTGCATATAACCACCAAAGTGTTCCTATCCAGGTTGCAAGAACTCTTATGAATAATTTTTTTAAAAAAATCTAACAGCTCTGGTCGGGGTGCTCAGTTGGTTACAGTGTTGTCCCGATACACCAAGGTTATGGGGTTCGATCCCCAGTCAGGGCACATACAAGAATCAACCAATGAATGCATAAATAAGTGGAACAACAAACCTCTCTCTCTAATGATGAGGAGGGCAGGAGTGGGGCCACTGCAGTGCTGGCCGTGTTCTGAATCTTGACCTGGGTGGTAGTTAATGTGACTGCTGTCACTTCGTAGTAATTCATCGAGTAATTCAGTACACTTATGATCAGTTCACATTTCTATATGTTATGCTTTTTAAAAACTGTATTAAAATACATAGCATTATTGTGAAAAAGTCAATTATTGAAGTTGGGTATTGGGTACAGGAGGATTATAACCATTCTCTCTACTTTTCTGCATTTGTAACTTTCTTTCATAAAAAGATGAAATATATGTATACATGTTTGTATGTATGTATGTGTCTGTACATGTATTTATGCATGCATATATATGTATACATAATTATTTGTAAGTGTTTGAGTTTCTCCTTGATCTGCCAGTCTCTTCAAAAGTGAACAAGATTTTCTAGAGACATAGCAACATGACTAGAGCCATGTGCTTCTTTTCTACCATGTTGGATTTGAAAATTAACTTAGCAAAGGTCAGTGAATTGAGATAATATTAATCAATAAAATATGTGTAATATTTAAAACAACCTGAGTAAACATTTTTACATACGTATTAATATCAATATATTGAATATGTATACTATTGATATAAATATATTGAGAAAATTCAGACAATATGACATTGTCTTTTACTACAGGCCAAATCTTATTAAAATGAACTTTAGCAAGATTATAATTTTTTCCCCCTGAGAGTGTTTTGAATGTGCTAGAAATAAATGAGATTTGATGTCATTCACGAATTGTGTTTGAGAGAAAGAGTACATCATTCTATACATTTTGCTTTGTAATCCTGGCTAATGATTGATTTGGAACTGCTGAGTATTGCTAGGCATGTTTCGCTAAAATAAATGTTGGTCAAAGTTGATAGAAAAGCATCTATAAAAAGAAACGAAGACAAGGGGTGCACGAAACAGGACACGATTGCACAACAAATGATATGAGGCCCGTCACCGTGATCACTCTTAAGTAGCTATTGAGTGAGCCAAAATATAGAAGTTCCCCCAGAAGAAAAATACTTGGGTAATTTTGGGGTAGAATGTTTATTGAAAATAAAATTTGGACTGAGGGATTTGAGGAGCATGGATTGAAGGTAAACTGTATAAAAATAATTCCGTGGTTCTGTTTTTCTTGAGAGCTAACTTTAGAACATAATACCCATGTGAAATGAATTTAGCTCCTGTATTTTGTTAAACCACCACAACTACCAATAAATACATGTTTAAACGTTTTAGAAAACTGATATAAAATAGAAAAAGCCTGTAGACAAACAGAAACACTTTACACACAGAGTGAAATGGTTTGAATGACCAGGCATCTGCCCAGGGACTTTCCTTCTACCCCTGAGAGGTTCTTAACTTCATTGAGAATAGAATTTACCATATAGAGTAGAAGGCAGAAGTCCATGCATACTCAACTTTGAAAGCTACTTTAATGGTACTTTTGACCACATGCAATTTTGCCAAATGTGCTGATTTTAGAAACTAATACCCAATTCAGCCACACTCCACTGAAGGTGTGACTCTTAGCTAGAGTTGCCAGATAAGACACAGGATACCCAGTTACATGTACATTGCAGAGAAATAATGACTATTTTTCTAATATACATATGGCCCATGTCTATTTGGGGCATAATTATTTAAACATCATTTGTTACTTATTTTTATTTGCTAAACCTGGCAACCTTAACACTGGAAGATTTTTGGTTTACAAGGATGCAAACAAAGACTCAAAAGGTACCTGCACAATTAAGGTTCATTAAAATAAAACTCTGGGTGGGGGGAAAACATTTGCAATAAAATGAAGTTATTATAGAAAAATAAGAAAAAGATGAGCTACCCTATATAAAAATGCATAAAGGACATGAAGAGACAATTCACGCATACACAAAAAGATGTACAGATGGCAAATAGCAGTTATATAAATATTCAGCCTTATTTGTAATGAAAGAATGCATATATTTTTTTAAAAAAACAATGACATACTTTTTTATAAATCTACCAACGAAGCAAGGTTGAAAAGCAATAATAGTGTTTGATGTTATTTTATACTCTGACTAGAGGCCTGGTGCACGAAATTCCTGCAAGGGGTGAGGGTCCCTCAGCCTGGCCTGCACCCTCTTGCACTCCGGGACCAGTGGCTCCTAACCACTCGCCTGCCTGCCTGCCTGATCGCCCCTAACCACTCTACCTGCCTGCCTGAGTGCCCCTAACTGCCTCTGCCCAGCCCCTGCCACTGCAGCTTTGTCTGGGAAGATGTCTGGAATGATATCCGGAAGGTCGTTTGGCTGTCCGGTCTAATTAGCATATTACACTTTTATTATTATAGATGATGAGAGTTAAAAAGTCTGAAGGGCGATTTGGCATTATGTACTTTGTTCAAAATCCTTTTAAATGTATATAATCTGAAAGAACAATTACACTTCTCGGGATCTTTCTTAAGGGAATATTTGGAATGTATAAAAAAGATTAGCTCTGAGTATGTTTACCAGTGTAATATATATTTTTTAAATATATTTTTATTGATTTCAGAGAGGAAGGGAGAGGGAGAGAGAGATAGAAACATCAGTGATGAGAGAGAATCATTGATTGGCTGCCTCCTGCAGGGGATGGAGCCCACAACCTGGGTATGTGCCCTGACCAGGAGTCAAACCATGACCTCCTGGTTCATCAGTCAATGCTCAACCACTGAACCACACCAGTCAGGCATTTCCCCCCACTTTCTAAGTTTTTCTAGCAGAGACAGGTTAACAGGAGAAATTCAAATTTCATGTGCATAGGGAATTCACATAAGCATGAAAATTTCAAAGACAGTGAGACAACATTGGGTATATATGACATTTTGGACAAAGGAGACAAGGGGAGGTGGATATTAGATTTCAGAAGTGAGAATGGGCGATTTACAGGTAGTTGAGGAAGAACTGAACACACATGGCAGGCAAATTCTTGCTAGGCAACTCAGAAACAGTGGGTGTCTAGCTAAAGTTCCCTGTCTGAAGCCCTCTTATGTACTGTAGTTAATTCAAATTAGGCTAAAGCAAACATCCTTAAACTCCCTTTCTGAAGCAGGTTCTTTTCTCTGAATCTCTTGGGTAGGGAAAGGAAGAGGGTTAAAGGTTCTTTCTGAGTCTTTTGTTTCTTAATAACCAGCTTAAAGTCACTGTCCCAAAAAGGCAGCTTCAAGGAGGTGGGGTCGCTGATGAGAGGACCTAGGCTTATCAGCCTGTGATGTCCATTCCTACTTCCTCATCCCACTTGTAGGAGCTCCCTAACTTCTTTCTATCCTGCCTCATAATCATAGCTCTATTCATAACCACCAGAATTATGAAACAACCTAATGTCTTTCAACCCATAAATACATAAACAAATCATGTTACATTCATACAATGAAATACTACTCAGGAATAAAAAGTAATGAGCTATTGATATACCACATCTTGGATGAATCTCATACACACTGAGTGAAAAAGCCAATCTCAAAAGGTTACAGATTCTATAATTCTATTTACATTACATGCTATGACATTTTCAAAAACCAAAAACTTTAGTGACAGAAGTGTTTGCTAGTATCAGGGATTAGGGGTGATGGAAAGTATGAATAGCGATAGGAATTTTGGGGGATGAAAGAACTGTTTATGTATCTTGATTTTGGTGGAGTTAACAAAAATCTATATGTGTATTAAAACCCATAGAAAGAAGTGTTTAAAGTGGAAAAATATATATAATTGTCACCAGAGGCAGAGTTGGGGGCCCCTATGCACTCTGTTACCTGCAGGTTCTTGTGTTCTCGCAGGAAAGAATTCAAGAGCAAGTCTGAGTGAATTCAAAATCGAGTTTTATTTAGGTTGAGAGAAAGAAATAGGCCACAACTTGGGTTCCTGGAGACAGGATCAGAGGTTAAGCCTGGAACTGGCTGCTGCTGCCTGCTGCTCCCCCGGTTGCTAGTCTCACAGGGTGCCACTGTGAGAGACTCGAAAGAACATGTCCAAATGGACAGGAGAAAACTTGAGAGTGAGTTATGTGCTAAGATCAGTCAGTTCTTGGGACTTTATGTTTCCAAGGGTGGGTTATTCTTAAACTTTGTGGCACCAAATTCTGCCTGTCTTCTGGCTGGGAGAGATTGTTCCTAATATGGTCTGTTCTGGAAGGTGTGATAGTATTTGTTCCCCTCTGTCCCCTAATGATGGTATAATGAGCTTTGGGGTCATTCTGTGATCAATTTTTCCTACATCTTGGATTGAGCTTGGTTTAGCCACATCTATTGTTGTTGACTTGTG
This sequence comes from Myotis lucifugus, assembly GCF_000147115.1. Classification (NCBI taxonomy): domain Eukaryota; kingdom Metazoa; phylum Chordata; class Mammalia; order Chiroptera; family Vespertilionidae; genus Myotis; species Myotis lucifugus. Next base: position 1,198,209 of record NW_005871368.1, on the reverse strand, counting down.
TGACCACCGTGGGAATTTCCTGCCATAAACTGTTTCTCTGTGATCATGCACAGAGGTAGGGGCTCTGATGAGAGGACCTAGGCTTATCAGCCTGTGATGTCCATTCCTACTTCCTCATCCCACTTGTAGGAGCTCCCTAACTTCTTTCTATCCTGCCTCGTCCTCACAGCATAAAGAATGGAAGGACACACATGAAAACTCTTGCAGTGCGCTGTTTCTACTAGTATGCAGTAAAAAATAGGCTGGCTTTCTTCCCTCTCAGTTTTGAAGGGAACCAAAGTTTTGCCATCCTGAAGCTGACTTTTTAGGAAATTGATTTTAAGCTTTTTATTGAGACATAAGATTCAGAAATAACCTTTATCCCCCTTCTTGCCTAAGAGATTCAATTGGATAGGGCCACTCCAGGAAGGGAATCTTAGGATGTTTGCTTTAGACTAATTTGAATTAAATTTGATATTCAGGCAGGGGCCTCTACATATCCCCTGGGTCCTATTATTTGAGCCACCTAGCAAGAATTTGCCTGCCCATGTGGGTTCAGTTCTTCCTCAACTGCCTGTAAATCGCCCAAGCTTACTTCTGAAATCTAATACCCTATTCCCCTTCTTTTCTCCTTTGTCCAAAATGTCATTTATACCCAATGTTGCCTCCCTGTCTTTGGAATTTTCATGCATATGTGAATTCCTCATGTGCATGTATTAAAATTTGATTTTCTCCTGTTGATCTGTCTCTGTTAATTTGTTGATTAGCCCAGCTAGAAGAATTTAGAAAGTGGGAGGAAAAGTAATAATATTTTTAGCCTCCACAATTATGTAGTATTTTCATTTTAAAAAATAGTGAACATGTGTTTCATTTGTAATGAGATTTTATATAGATAGGAGATATATATGTATATGTGTAAAGATATCATTTTATGGGAAAATTTGAGTGATGCCTGCCATTATTTCACGTTGGTTCAGCCTTTGGTGGACAAAGAGGCTTCACTACATTATTGAAAAAAATATCTTTTGGATAAGCTGTTTCTCTAACTTATAAAAGAGCTGGCAGTGCTGTCATCGCTCAGTAAATCTTGTGCTTTGCCATGGGCTCCAGCACGAAGTGCCCTGTCCTTTTGCTGCACCATTAGGCTTCCCATTAGCATCCATTAACCAACAACTTCCACTTCGGAGGATGCAGCCAGAATTCCTTCTGAAATGGAAAAATGTAGAAGCGATGATGCACTCATAGACTAAGTCATTATTTTTTTTATTTCTCATCCATTTTAGCTTGTCTTATAAATGGATCAGAATTCTCATCAAGTATTAAGTATTAGGAAGCTGCCAGGAGTTCCAACAGCAGTTGGCTTATTTGATTTTGCTTTACGTAAGTAACCAAACTTATGCTAGATGAAATATTTTAATGGTTGTATCCAAAAATCTAGAGGATAGAACTTACATCAAGTGCATTTGGCCTCCGTGGTCATTATTTTATAAGTAAGTGAAACATTTTATCTAAAAGATATTTATTTTTTCAATCATGCAATGAAGCCTCTTTGCCCACCAAAGCTTTGCCCACCAATTCTGACAGCAGAATTAGCACTGAAAAGCAGACCCCTCCTGGACCATGGCAATCCATCCTTCTCACCACTCCTTAGGGGATCCCAGCTTCCCCGCATCTATTACCGCCATGCTACCATCAGGAAGGGATGCCACAGGCATCCTATAGGCCAAGTTATTTCTAAAAAATCCATAACTATTACCAGGATTATGCTTCAGTTTGGCAGTTGGAGAACGAACATTTGGCTGCCTTGGGAACTATACCACCCAGGGCAAGGATATTACAAAAGGCTAGGACTGGTGCATTATAATTTTTTAGGGTTTTGGTCTTGACTCCCATTAATAGTTCTGCAACTCAAAGTAAGCCCAAAAACTCTTCATATTTCTATGGCTATTCAAATAGATATGTGCGTGCATAGGAAGTGTTTTGGAAGGGTACACACCAGCCTGGTGACAATAGTGAAGATTGGAAGTGGGGGGACTTTACATTTATCTATAACTATTGGAGTTTTTATATCTTATATTATCTGTGTAAGTTCAAATTAACTTAAAATGATTTAAGTCTTAGGACCTTTCTTTGGAGGAAGAAGAAAGATGGATAAATTCACCATTTTATAAAAATTGTTATTTTATAAAAGCAGGTGGTCTTAAGGAGTTAGGACAGATAAATGTGAGAGGAATGAGTGTCTTCCATTCTTTCCTAATTATGGAAGTCTGGAAGGGTACACAGCACATAAAGAAGGAATTATCATTTGAATAGCACTGGGTAGGAAAGGTAGTTTTATAGTTGGGCAAAAGAAATTTGGAGAAATTATTCAATAGGATTTGATGGTCTAGAATTCTCAAACAGCTCTCAGATAGATTTATTTCTGTTCTCACCACTGAGTGAATGTGAAGTGGAAGAATATCCAGAAAGAGTGACCACATGACAGAAGAAGAGAAATGGGGCCTGCAAGGGAGCATATGCTGGACAGTTTATGGAGACACAAAAGCAAGCTGGGAATGAGGGGTAGGAGAGACACATTAAGAACCATCCACAGCCATACGAGTGTCTAGACAGTAAAGGACCATGGAGGTGAGGTGAGGCCTTTCGAGAAAGAACCTCATTGAATCTATGTCAGCTCTAGAGGAAGGTGGCAGCATTTTACTGGGTAGAAAGTGAAAAAGAGAGGATATCAACAGGCTTTCACTGGTGGGGGGACTTAAAAGGTTCCCGTTCTTGAAAAGCTCACTCAATGTTTGGTGAGGAAGCCAAACAAAAGAATGGTAATTCAGAATGACAAATTCCATAAATAAGTGAGAGGGAAGCAGAGAGGAGGCTGTGACAGAATTATCTGGCTACGTTTTTTAGAGGACTTGGTAATAGGGCGAGTGGGTGAAGGATACATGTGACTGTGGGCACAGAGAATACAGTTTGAGTAGGAGAACCAGGACCAGTAGGAGGACCAAGACCAATAGAGCTAGAAATTTAGATCTGGCAACGGATAGATGTTTCTCTCTCACATCGATGTTTCTCTTTCTCAAATCAATGTCCTCAGGTGCGGATTAAAAAAATAAAAAAGTCAAATACAGAGGAAAATATACCGGTTAATTGCACATTGCACATGTTACATTCTCTGACTCAGCGATTGCCAACCGGTGGTCCGCGGACCACTGGTGGTCCGTGAGGTCCAAAAGGTTTGCGACTGCTGCTCTGACTCATTAAAGTTTTGCCATTTTATATCTTACTTATTCTGGAAGTGTTCAGGTGACTTGTGTCAGGTAGAAAAAGCAAACTGAGCACTACATTTCCAGAAAACCTATGTCTGCACAAAAACCTGCACACAAATGTTTTTAGCAGCTTTATTCGTAGTTGCCAAAACGTGGAAGCAGCCAAAATATCATACAATGGGTAAATGGATACATAAACTGTGGTAAATCAAGACAATGGAATATTACAAAAGAAATGAACTGTCAAACCATGAAAAGACATGGAGGAACCTCACATGTATATTGCTAAGTGAAAGAAGCCACACTGGGCCCTGGCTGGTTTGGCTCAGTGGATAGAGTGTCGGCCTGTGGACTGAAAGGTCCCAGGTTCGATTCCGGTCAAGGGCATGTACCTTGGTTGCGGGCACATCCCCAGTGGGGGGTGTGCTGGAGGCAGCTGATTGATGTTTCTCTCTCATTGATGTTTCTAACTCTCTGTTCCTCTCCCTTCCTCTCTGTAAAAAAATCAATAAAATATATTTTTTTTTTAAAAAAAGAAGAAGCCAAGCTGAGAAGACTAAATACGATATGATAACAATGATGTGACATTCTGGAAAAGACAAAACTCTGGAGACAGCACCGAGATGAGTGGTGTCAAAGATAACAAAGCTCTTAGTTAAAGTGGTAAGGACAGATTTTAACCAGCTGCAACAGGGAAAAGAATCCAACCTAAACTGAACTCAGCTTTGATCTACACAGAGAAGACTGGATGATTTAAAAGGAGAAGGAAGGAGTAGGGAGGGGGAATGGAGGAGACTTGAGAGAGTTAGGGAAAGAAAAATTACAAAAGAGGAAGGGGGCATTGGTCCATGTGAAACCGTCAGGATTTGCTAACGGGCACTTGCCAAAGTTAGGCTCCCACCCTCCCACAGAGGCTGGGAGACAGGGGCCCTGTCTTCAGGTGTCAGCTAGAACAAACAGTCGATTCTTTTGGCAGCCTTTACTTTCCTCAGGCAGGCGCTTTACGTGGGGCTAGGGTCATCCTAGGAATGCTGCCTTGAGACATTAGAAACTAGGTTAGTGTTTGTTTAAGTGTATAGACCAAGGTAAAGGCCTAACCAAGAAGAGGACTCAAAGGAGCCTGGCTAGAGTTTGAAGAGAATTATTGTCAGTGGCTGCCAGGGGGGCCAGGGGAGGGAAGGATGAGTAGGGGGAGCACTGGAGATTTTTTGGGCATTCAGTATTCTGTATGATACTGTCATGGTGGATATGTGTCATACATTTGTCAAAACCCACAGAATGTATACCATCAAGCGTGAACCTTAATGTGAAGTTTGGATTTCAGTTAATAATGTACCAACTTTGGCTCACCCATAATAACAAAAGTACTACACTAATGCAGCATGCTAATAATAGGGAAAGGATGTATGGAGAAGAGAGAGGTATATGAGGACACAGTGTATCTACTGATTATTTCTTTTTCCTGTAAACCTAAAACTGCTCTAAAAATAAAGTCTATTGATTAAAAAAGGAAATTTTCAGATGGTATTTTTTTATTTTCATTAGGTTTGAGGGGAGTGGTTAAATATTAAATGAATAATACTAATTGTTATCTATATTAGCCCCTCATCCAGGCTGGCCAGGCACCCCAGCGGGGACCCCCACCCTGAAGGGGCTGTGGCCACCTGCAAACAGCCATCAGCCCCTCACCCAGGCTGGCCAGGCACTCCTATATAATAAAGGGTAATATGCAAATTGACCCTAACAGCAGAATGACTGGGAATGACTGGTCACTATGACACACACTGACCACCAGGGGGAAGATGCTCAATGCAGGAGCTGCCCCCTGGTGGTCAGTGTGCTCCCACAGGGGGAGCTCTGCTCAGCCACAAGCCAGGCTGATGGCTGCCAGTACAGCGGTGGTGGTGGGAGCCTCTCCCACCTCCTCAGCAGCACTAAGGATGTCCGACTTCAGCTTAGGCCTACTCCCTGCTGGCAAGTGGACATCCCCCGAGGGCTCCTGGGCTGCCAGAGGGATGTCTGACTGCCAGCTTAGGCCCGATCCCCCAGGGAGCGGGCCTAAGCCAGCAGGTGGACATCCCCTGAGGGGTCCCAGACTGCAAGAGAGCACAGGCTGGGCTGAGGGACCCCCCCGAGTGCACAAATTTTTGTGCACCGGGCCTCTAGTCTCTCTATATAAAAGCTTAAGCGACTGTTACAACTGGATGACCAGCCGATAGCTATGATGTGCCCTGACCACCAGGGGGCAGCCGCTCAATGCAGGAGTGTGCTCCCACAGCCAACTTCCCACGGTCAGCTAACCTCCTGCGACCCCCCCTCTCCCCCCCCCCCCCGGCTGCTGGCCCCCATCGGCCCCAATCAGGACTGGGTGAGATGGCCCCAATCGGCCCTGATTGCCAGCCAGGCTGAGGAACCCCACTCGTGCACAAATTCATGCACTGGGCCTCTAGTGTTTAAAATAATATGTTATAGACTTTAAGACAGCTTTAGCATACTGTTGGTAAAGGAAAAGTTGATTGCTTCAAATGTAATGCATAATGTTAGTGATGTAAAAGGTAGCTCCCATACCCCACACAGATACTGGCTCTTAGGAGTTTGACGTCTTCCCTGCCCCCAACCGCCTCATTAATTTGGTCCTCACAGAAACTTTGTGGTGCCGGCAGGGAAGCTCTTACCGTGCCTGCTCAGAGAGCCAGGGCCATGGAGCCTCTTGGGATGTTTTTCAGCATGTGGTTTGGCTGAGTTTCCATGAGAAAATACCCAAGGGGCGCCTATTCAGGCTGGCACAGAGGAGGCCCTGAAGAAATTATATTTCCAGTCTCTCCCATGTGATGAATATTAAGAAATGTACCCCTTTATTTGAAGTAAAGCCATTTTTAATGTGCTCAAACAAAAAGATTGAAGCCCTATAGGTAAAAAGGGTGTTGTTTTTGTCCTTCTTTATTTCCAGGGACTAACTTTATTAAGGCATTAGCAAGCCCAGTTCCAGGAAAGTATAGCCTTTTGAATGAAAATCCCCAGTATCTGATGCACGTAGAGTAGGACGTCCTATTTGGGTAATGACTCAGATGAGAGATCCAGCTGTCAGTAACGTTCGTGTTGGCTTGGTTTCATGAAGCCTTTCACTGACTTAGGCATTCTGGTTCTGGTTTTGTTTTTTCAGTCTCCACCTGTGTATGGGTAGCTTTTTATGACTTACGTGGAATTCCTTATTTTACCCATTTACTTATATTTCATGCTTGATATTCAGTGAAGGAAATTGAGCTGTTCTTTCTATTGCCTTAGGAGCAGGGATCCTGGGGTAAATGTTGTTGTGTGGCAAACCAGGACCAATAGGAGTACTAGAGAAACAAGCGTGAAAGAGAGGTGATTACTTAAAATTAGATTAAGCAAAAACTGCTCTGCTAGGTGAAGCCTGTTGCTAAATTGCTTACAGTAAGCTAAGCAGGGGATAATACTGTGTTCTACAAAGAAAATAATTCTAAAGCTTTCGTAACTGAAAAGTGTGCCGAATGTCTAGAGTTATTACTTTTTAAACTTGAAAGATAACATGGGGAAGCCTAGAGATAATTGATATAGGGCATAGAAAAGGATGACCCAATTTTTAAAAATGTTCTCATAAACAAATTAGTCACTTTGAGATCAAGTGATGTTTCTGAGAAGTTTGCGATCTTTCTCGAGAATTTAATGTTCAGGTTATGTTTTAAAAACTAATCATTTGTTCTAGTTGCCCTACTTTAATTGTAGTCTTAATTCCTCTGCAAAAAGCTTTATAGTATCAAGGGGATTGCGCTCCCCCAGGAAAATGGCCTTAAAACAGGTAATGCAGAACCAAAGAACTAGGTTTCTTGGTGAAGTTGCAACTTCAGCCATTTGTGAAGTTGCGCTGGAATTTCTTCTTTAGCCCAGCAGGAGAACTTTGTACTTTCTATTTTGTCTAGCTATGTGACTCTGTTGGGGAAATCTACAGAGTTGTGGGAGGTCTCAGTAAATGGGGAGAGAGAACATTGTTTTGTCTTTCTTTTCTCTCTCTCTTCCACACCCACCACACGTAAGTTTTAGAGCACAGAAAATTGGCTTAAATCAAAGTGGCACCTATTAAATCATTAGAATAATAATTTTGAAAACGATATAAATTACTTTGGAAAAATGCTTGTGACAATGTTAAGTATAAGAAGGAAGACACAAAAATGAACTTTGCTATGATTACAACTGTGTAATAAATATGGATGTATACAAATATGGTCTTTAAGACAGCAGGTAAAAATGAAAACCATCTGATTTCTGGGGAGATTCATAAAGATCTTTTTAAAAATATATATATTTTATTGATTTTTTATAGAGAGGAAGGGAGAGAGAGAGTTCGAAACATCGATGAGAGAGAAACATCAATCAGCTGCCTCCTGCACACCCCCACAGGGGATGTACACGCAACCAAGGTACATGCCCTTGACTAGAATGGAACCCGGGACCTTTCAGTCCGCAGGCTGATGCTCTATCCACTGAGCCAAACCAGTTAGGCTATAAAGAACTTTTATTTGGGTTTGTTTTAATTTGTTGTAGTTGGTACCTCCCCCCCCCCCAAAAAAAAGAGGCAGGGGTGGCGTTCAAAATCTTGAATAACCTGAATTATACACCATGGAGGCCACTCTGACAATCAGCTACCATAATTACAGAGAGAGCCAGATGTCAGCAGGTAATCACAGCCTGGCAAAGCCAGGTGGGCACTGTGAATTTCCCATGGGTGTGGGGGTAACAACTGGGGTGGGAGCTGTTGCAGCCCCAGCAGGTTGCTAATGGGTAGACACTAGGGCCAGCCCCTCAGGTGCCTTACCTGGGCCAGAGTGGTGGGTAGATGGGAGGCACTCGGTGGTCCTGGACATCACCTAGCTACCAACCAATACTGTAGTATTTCCATATTCTATCAGCTGGTAAAGCTGGAACAGGGCCCCAAGCTGACAGGAGTCCTGATTAAGAACAATCTTGAAAGAGAGGGGATAAGATAAGCTTTAACGGTCTTACTGATAATGCCCAGCACGTGGTCATTGCTGGCTGCTGTAACAGTGTAGCACCCCAGCTTACACTGTTCTTCTTATTAATAAGCACACAGCCCGGACGTTCCTTGAAGAGATGATGGGAGTAGGGGTTGGCCAACAGTCCCAGCAGGGGAAAGATTTGGTGCAGGTAGAGGTTTATAATCACTTAGTTTCCCTGGTCCTTTTCCCTGCATCTGCCAATCAGGTATTGCCTTACTCAGCAGCCTCTGGTCTTTGGTGTGCAGATGGAGACAGCAGGGCACTTGAACCTGGGAGACGGTCCCCGAGTGACATTTAATATCAGTATTTTCCTTCCAAACAACAGTTGAGAAAAATATTTCATACACAATTGGGACAGGGTCCAGGAATTAGGGAACCCCATTGAGAGTGCCAGGTACACCCAGAAAACCAGACACAGAGTTACAGCTAATCTAACCTTCTCATTTTATACATGAGAAAGTTTAGGCTCCAAGAAAATAAGAAACTTTCTCACCTAGATAAGTTACTTTGGGGGGGGAGGGTAAATATATTTTTGTGTGTGTCTAGTTCATCTTATTTTATAAACACGGGTGTTAAAAATGTGTTAAGAAACTCAGTCGAAAAGCACAATAAAGGATCAACAAAGGTCTGTCATCCCACATACACAGAAAGAATTCCTGTTCAACCCCGTTGCAGAGGGAAACTGTCAACATAGGCTTATCCTCCAGCTACGTTAAGCCCGAATTCTTCCTCAGTGGAGAAAGCCAACACTGTCCGCCATGACCATTCATCTATCTCACCCATGGGTGTGTGAGTGTGTATGGAGGTGGGTGTTTTCATCACAGCCCCAATGTGGCTGATCTTCCCTTTCTTCCCAGGAAGAGGAAGGAGCCTTGTGAAGACACCCACGGGGCCATCTGCATTGCAGCCTCTCCATCACCTGAATCTGTGAATTTGCTCCCCACGAGCACCATCATTTCCAACAGAGCACAGTGCTCTTTCTATTGGTTGGCATTTAGCATGTGTTTACTCTATGCTGGGCATTGTACTGAGTAGTTTACATGGGTTACTTCATCCTACCCTTTAGGAATATACTCTTATTATGTCCATTTTGCAGATGGGGAAACTGAGGGGATGGGTGGATAGATGGTTGGCTGGCTGGAGGAATAGACAGTGGGTAAAGCTGAGATCCAAAGTCAGTCTTAACCATTAAAATCACCTTTATAGCCCTGGCCAGTGCGTTCAGTGGTTAGAGCATCCTCCGGCACACTGGAGTGTTCAATTCCCAGTCAAGGGCACTTACCTGGGTTGCCGATTTGGTCCCTACCCCCAGTCAGGGCACCTGTGGGAGGCAACCAAACGATGTATCTCTCTTCTCTCTCTCTCTCTCTCTCTCTCTCTCTCTCTCTCTCTCTCTCTCTCCTCTCTTCCCTCTCCCTTCTACTCTCTAAAAATCAATGAAAAAAATCCTCTTTGGGTGAGGATTAAAAACAAACAAAAAAAACCTTCCTTTATAAATGATGATGTAGTAGGTACGTAAGTAAATTAAACTTTACTTCAAATCTAGGAATAGTGATCACCGTAAAATAATATTCATACCTAACACTTACAACAATCTTATGAGATACATGCTATTATCTGTTTTACAGAAATGCCATTACTGGTTCTTTCAATTAAACTTCACCCAGAAGGAGAAACACTTAAATACCTGCACAAAGACATAAGCAAGCTCACATGCATTTAGAGCTGAATGCAAAAATATACTCGTAAGCAGAAATAAACTGTCTTTTTTTGGGGGGAGGGGGGATGCTTTAACAAAATGCCCTACACTGGGTGACTTAAACAGCAGACATTTAGTTCTCACAGTTCTGGAGGCTGGAAAGTCCATAATCATAGGACTAGAAAAGTCGGGTCTGTCAGGGCTCTTTTCTGGCTTGCAGAGAGCCTTCTATCCATTCACCTGTACAGTCACTAATTCACCCAAATGCCCGTCCTTCCATCACCCATGCATCTATCCGTGCATCCATCCCTCCATTACAAAACATTCATTGAGCATCTACCTTATATTCGAACTCACTGTCTAAGAGGGAAAAGAAATGATACACTACATGTTCTAAATGCTGTAACAGAACATTCCAAATGCTTAAGCACAGACCTGTGGGGACTCAGGGAGAAAGAAGACGAATACTGATTGAGAGCAGCGACGCGTTCTTTAGTAGTTTATCTGCATTGGTCTGAGTTAAGGAAGAAATGTCTAGTTTCAAAGTGAAATAGAAGCAGGGTCTTTCCCCCTCTTAATTACCTGCCATCCTCCCAAGACTCGGTGGGAAAGAACAGAGAGAATTCACCTCTAGCCAAAGAAGGCAGTTAAAGATTGCAACCTGTAACCGTCAGGGGCAGAAGTGTCCGTGCCTGCTGCTGGTGGAGGAGATGGAGGGGTGCTCAGGGGACCTCCTTCCTCGGGAAACCTCCTCTGGTTAGTGGAGGAACACTGTAGTCAACCCTGAACTTCAGCAGGTTCAGCGTAGCCATGCAGATTCGCAGGCTGTCCTGCTTCCTGCTGAGATGGCCTTTGGGGCCCCCTCCTATGGGTCAGCTGAGGAGACTGGCGTCTTCTGAGGAGTGGTCCACAAGGCAGCCGGGCTGGAGTCACAAATCCACAGAGAACAGACAAGCCATTAAGGGCTGCTAGACAAAATTCTCCTCCCGGCCCTTTAAAACATTTCCCTAAAAGCCAATCGCATATTTATATTTAAAACAGCATTGCTGCAAAATCCAAATGCATTGTAATGAGGCTGCAAACTTCCAACCTAGAGACTTCAAATATTTTGAGGGTTCCTTTAGTAGCCAGAGAAGAAGTTCTCATTACAAACAGGTATTTGTTTGGCAGACAAAAGGGTATTGTCCTTGAAGCCCCTTATTAAGAAACTATTCTCTGAGAGAGGTATTATTAATTCCATATCACAGATGAAACTGAGGCTCAGAAAGTTAAGTGATTTCCTCAGTTGTTTAAACACTAGCTAAGGTCGCGTGACTTCCCTCTTCTCCAGAATAAGCCTACTTTGATTCTCTCTTTTTCTGAACCCTTCATTATGGAAAAATTCAAATTATATGTAAATTGGAAGAAAGTTCCATGTGCCCATAACCCAGCTACAACAGTCACACACTCATGGTATCTCTTGTTTCAACCGTGATTCTTTTTAACACTTAATGAGATGGAGGTTTCTGCACAATGATAAGTAACAACCAGTTAAATGGCTATTGTATCATGTCTTTTATTTGCTACCTCAATTTGCTCAACAAAATCTACAAGTATCTATAAATTTTACAGCTCCTTGCTCTTAGATGAATTTTCCAAATATCTGAGCATTTGGAGACTCTGCTTACTTGATCTTAGTGGCAGATACAGACATGTAGCTTGTGACCCACAGCCAACCTCTCAGGGAGGGCCAGGTGCCGGCCTCAAGAAGGAGAGGGACTCACCTCCCATTGATGACCTCTCCTGGGGCAGCAACCATGGGCCATGTGACAACTACTCCTAGTTCTAAATGAGGACTTCAAACACATTGAATGGACGCTTCCTTATTTATTCTGTAATGGAAACATCAAAACAGTAAGGGATCATACATTTTAGATAGAGAGGTTTCTCACAGGGATTTAGCAAATATCCCCACCCCTTTTATCACTGCAATATGTATAATTTATCTTCTGAAAAAGAAGATGCATTACTGTGACTTAATGCTAATGTGCAATGGTCATCCTATTAGTTCTTCACAAGAAGAAAAAATAAGCTTAGAGAAGCTCTACGAAGACTTTCCTCCCCCACCCCCTTCATCTGTTGAATCTCAAATGTCTTCAGTTTAAACAAACTGGGACTCCAAGTTGTTCCCATACCTGCAAACCCAGTAGCTCACAACAACGAAGGTTTATTTCTCAGTCCCATTACATGTAAGCTGCATATTGGTGACAGCGTTTCTCCGTGTGTTCTTCATTCCAGGGTCCATTCTGAAAGAGCAGCCCCTATTTTGCTGTGGCTGAAGGAAAACAGAAGTGGTGGAACCTGGCAATGTCTCTGAGAACTTCCCTTTGATTGTGGTATTTGTCACTTCTGACCCTCGGGCCAGGGAAAGTTTACGCCCAGAGATCCCTGCACGTCCCAGGACAACTGGTAAGGGACTCTTACTGGTAAAGGGAGGGACAGACTGGAAACAGTATTCTTCATGCTTATCGGAGTCTCCAAAGATATGCTCTTAACACTCCGTTCTGTTTAGAAAAGTTTCAAAGAGAAAGTAAAACTTAACTTGGATTTTCAAGGATGATTCAAGGCAGGGGTGAAGCAGATGCTAAGGCAGGAATATGGGGAAAAGATGTGACAGGCCAAAAGGCTGAAGCCCAGGTCATGTGGGTGAAGTGGTGATGGTGAGGCTGGAGATGTGTGTGTGGGGGGGGGGGGGGGGGGGTGCAAATTAGAAATTGTGGACTTTGTGCTTTTCAGACATTTCCACCCAAGTCTTCCTAATGGCTGAGGAGAACTAATGTATTTCTCTGAGATTTTGAAAATCATCTTTGAAGAATTGAGCATCATCTTAAGAAATAACGAGATGTTTGCATTTTGCTTCAGGAATATTGAAATTGGCTTTCTTATAAAAATAGTGTTTTTCTTCCCTGAAAATCCTCAAAGAAAACTGGCATCCAGGAAACAGCACGTGTTCAGCCACATCTGTGATTTTATATCCTCATTGGCACCAGACCAAGCATCCCGGTGGAGAATACCACTCCTGTCACTCTGCTCTAAGTTTAAACATTTTCCAAATAAAAGTCTGGGAGAAGAAAAGGACATAATTTCTCCTTGTGACGTACAGTTCCTATATGATTGATTAAGTTACCCTATTAACTGTATTGCTTAGATCCTTTGCTTCTTCAGTCATTTGCTTTTATTTGATTTGTTGCACATTAATAAAGGGGAGTTAAACTCTACTATTACAATGATATTGCTATATATCCATTTCTCCCTGCGTTCACACGTGCTGTTACTTCTGTCTGGAATGTGCTGGCATGGTGCCCCCCATTCTACCCCTCGTCCACCAAAACAATCCCTACTCATCTTTTAAAGCCAAGTTACCTCCTTCCTGAAAGATGAGTGTTAACCAAAGGAAGGGAATGGAGAGATGGCAGTGGATGAGAGAGAAAAAGAGAGAGAATGATCTTAAAGAATGAGCTGAAGGTCAAGGACAGGGCCTTAGGAAATTCTCCGGCAAAAGAATAAAAATCTTAAACAGGCAAAGAATAATACTAGCGGTCAGGAGTCTGCAAGGTCATGGAGACTTTCTGCTCCCTATTCACGTGAGCAACTTGACAGCTCATTTCTCAAAGTTCCCAAGTACTGTTGGCACTGTGACTGATTCACACCGCAGCTCAGCCTACGCCAGAGGTTAAACTGCAAGTGAACTAAAGATAGAAAGGAGCATGCTTGCCTCCAATTTCGTAGCTCCCACCACGTTAACTAAATCAGTGAGGAAAGTCTTGAAAAGTTTGTATCTTGATTTGACATCCTGTTTTGAATTCCTGGATAAATAAACCTGTAGACTACGTGTATGAATCAGTTTCCTGTTAGTTATGAGTGGCACAAATCAAGTCTCGCCCTCTAAAGCAGAGAAAGGGCATTCATCATCTCAAGTATCTGAAAAGATCCAGAAGCAGTCACAGCTGATCCAGAGAGGAAATGGACTTGGTGTGGGTCATGTCTCCATTTCTACAATCACTGCACCTGGAGACAGCTTCAACTGGCCATAACTGGGTCTTGTGCCCAACCCTGGAGCTGAGGATGAGGGGGTCAACGCCACCCAAATTACATTGTTGGAAAGGCTTTGGGTTTCTCTGGCTATACAAGTCCCATAAAACTCGGGTATCCTGCCCTAACCGGTTTGGCTCAGCGGATAGAGCGTCGGCCTGCGGACTGAAGGGTCCCAGGTTCGATTCCGGTCAAGGACATGTACCTGGGTTGCAGGCACATCCCCAGTAGGGGGCATGCAAGAAGCAGCTGAATCGATGTTTCTCTTTCATCGATGTTTCTAACTCTGTATCCCTCTCCCTTCCTCTCTGTAAAAAATCAATAAAATATATTTAAAAAACAAACAAACAAAAAAAACCTCGGGTATCCTTTCATCCAATTTGCATTTAATCAAATACTTAGACTAGTAATGCTTGAAATGAATGCTTAGTCATTCATTCAACTTACCACGTGCCTGCCACTGTTCTAACGGTTGACAGTGAAAAAAGACAAAGTCCCCATCCTGAGGAGCCCGCATTTTAGTGATCGTTGAGTCCTTAACATTCTGTCGTTATGGTCAGTCATAGTCTTGGTCCTGAAATCCTGACATAGACCTGATGGATTTAGTCTTTGAGCAATAGATCCCCATTTTTCTAGCCTTCTAGGCCTCTCCTTTACTTCGAAGCTTGCCTCTTTTTTGTAACATTCCACTAAAGGCCATAACACGGCATCCTCCCTTCAAGGTCCCTAAAGGTCTAGCCTCAGTAGGCACATGGATAGAATTCCAGGACACAATGGTGTCTGCACAGCATGGAGCTTTCTAACTGCTTTGTAGGAATTGCTAACTTCCCAGTGGAGTATCAAGTCAGTGGGGGAAGAATTTATCATTCCATAATGAGGCAGTTGACTACCGAGTTGGAAAAAAATGAAGTTGAAGCCCTCCCTCACATTATACCTCAAACAAAATAAAACAAAAATTCTCAATGGAATAAAGTTTTAATTTTATGAGAGTGTTAAAGATTTACAAGTACATGCAAGAGAATAATTTATAATCTTGTCATGGAACAGGCCTTACTAAATTAACCAAAACTTAAAGGCCATAAAGAAAAAGTTGACAGATTTAAAAGCTAGAAAATAAAAAAATCTCTGTATGACAAATGATATCACAGAAATAAAAGTTAGGAGAGAGACTGGAAGAATATATTTGCAACATGTAAAATGGACAAAAGACAGAAGGAGGAACACTTATGATCAATATATGAAAATATGCCTAACCTCAACGTTATTATCACTCAAGAAATGGAATATATTATGGAATATATTTTGCCAATTAGATTGGCAAATTTAAAAAAATTGATAATCAGTATTTGTAAAAGAACCAGTCGCTCATAAACTGCTGGTGGGAATGGATATGGTTTAGGTTGTGTGAACAGCACTATGGCAGTATCTGTCGAAACTAAAAATGCAGATACTCTTTGGTCCACTTCTAGGAATCTCTCCTACAAAAATGGATGCTTGGTGAACTGGAAAACCAAGTGAATTGAATGTCATCAATGTGAGAACTGTAAAACAAGCTACATTATTGGGATACTATGCAGCCATTACAAATAAATTCTATATATGATATTTGTAATTTTATGTATAAATATATATTATGTACATATATTTTTAAAGATCATCCAGACATATCATATAATCAAAACATATAATACCATGGAAACTACAAATGAGTATGATAAAGCACAAATAGGATGCACATTAAACTGTTACAGCTGCAGCAAAAAGAGTTGGGGTTGGACTTCACTTTTTATGAGTAGATTCTTTTATGAGTAGAAACTATTCATGCATTACTTGGTATAATTAGATAAATTAAGATGCCTACAATTAAAGTAAAGTAAAACAACACCAATATATTTTAAAATGTTTGTAAAATTCAGAAAAAATAAAGAAGACAATACAAATCACCAGTAGGATCATTATTTTCTATAAGCAAAGTCATTTGAATGATTGGTCAGATACAGGATTCTCTTGTTTTGATAAACTTTATCCTGAAAATTAGACACCCATAAGGTAATATTTCATGAAACCCACCTCCAAATAACTTTAATCGGTTGACTTGATTTTGTTAGCAGTTAATAAACTTCAATCTCAAAACACTGACACTGAGGGAAAATCGGGATAGAAAACTGAGCTACTTAGAGGTGTCTAATGCGAGAGAAACTTCTGGACTGGCATTTGGAAATGAGCTGACTAAAACTGAGGACTGTGTGGCCTAATCCAACCAATCATCTGAGGCCTGGTGCCCCCCGCCCCCCTAAGCTTATAACCTGCTCAAATCAAGTCAGTAATCTTGGTGAAATGGAGCACGCTTCAGCGGTTTCCATTTTCTTTTGTTATCAGAAGGATTGAATAAGAGCCGGAGTAACTAATGGAAATTCCTTTCATTCCTCCCCAAGCTCAGTTAGAGGTTTCCGGAAGCCAGGTTTTCTACCAACCACATAAATCACTGAAAGCCTCACATCCAGAAAGCTACTCACTGCCGGTTTCTTCCCTGATGCACTTTTCCTTATGGCCTCTGCTGTGCTCTTATTAGCAGCGTTACATTATTCATTGTTAAAGTCCCTTCGTTTTATAAAGTGTCCTGGGGCTAGGATGCTTTTCCCAGTCCACTTCTGTTTGGCTGACTACCCCCTTATGGAATTTGTGCTTCATCCTGCCAAGAAATCATCTCTAATGGCACCTTGTAACAATGCAGTATTATCAGATTTTGAGGTTCTGGGTACTCCTGTGATCTTCAGAAAACACCCCCAATGCTGTCCGCTGTCCAGATGAAGAAAGTGAAACCTAGAGAGATCAGGTAACTATCCAGCTCTCCACAGGCAACATCTGATGGATTTCCAACAGCAAAGCTGTCCGGGGCAGCGCAGTGAGCAGGTACGCAGGTAGACAGAGGAGCAAGGCTGGCCCTGAATCCCCATGCCTGCAGGCACCGTTTTCTAAGAACAGCTTTACTGAGGTACAATTCGCAAACCTTACATTCACTCATTTTAAGTGTAGGGTCGAATGATGTTTTACCACATTCACGGAGCTGTGCAGACATCACCACAACCCAAGTTGATAACATTTTCATCACCTGCAGAAGAGCCCTCCAGCCTATTCAGTCAGCCACTCCCTGGTCCCACCCTCAGCTCCAGGATCTGCCTTTTGGTCGTTAGACAGAAAGGGGGCCCTGTAATAAATCGCACGGAAAGTCACCTCACAGGGTGATCTGATCACAAATTCCTAACTGGGCACGTCATGGTAGGTGTTCACTCCCTCGGCCTATAACTTCCCTGCTAACAGGTTATCTTTGCCTTAAGCAAGCCCTGTACATGGTTCTTGTGCGTCTAGGTTAACACACCTGTGAAATGGCTCTTTTTTAGATCCCCCAGAAGCTTAACCACCCCCAAAAGAGCACATAATCCTGTTAGCTATCCTATAACCCAACCACAGAGCTTTCCTTGCCTTGGTCTGTCTCCCACTCATGTCATCTTCCTTACTTTCTGTCCTCAATTCCAAACGGATAAGAGAAGGCGCAAAACCGGCATTCTCTGGAGCATCTGACATCTTGCTTCCTTGGAAAGTCATCAGTTAGGCTCAAATAAACTCATAAAAATTCTCTCCTGGTTTAGATATTTTTTTTCTTTTTAAAAAGTTATTTCTCCACCTTTAATTTACATCATTAGGTATCAGATCCTCAAAAAGCTTTAAAAATTGAATAGACTACTTTTTAGAGAAGTTTTAGGTTACAAAAATATTGTTCAGAAAATAGTTAGCACACCCCCCCCCCAACACCTATAATTATCATGTTGCATTAATGTGATGTACTTGTTACAATTGACGAACCAATGTATTGATACATTCGGATGCTTCTTACTCAAACAGTCTATAGATCTGCCTTTTGGGACATCTTACACGAATGGACTCTTACAACATGTGGTCGCCAGTTTTGTCTTTCTGACGGCACACAGTTCAGATCCTCTTTGTCATGTCAGTGCATCCCGTTGATTGCTCTCTATTTCTGCCACATGTTCACATCTTGCCTTGATGAGACTTAAGCCCCTTGTGAACAGATGGGCACCATTTTGTACCCCCGTATGCACTCTCTCAGTGCCCTGCCTGTACCTCCTTGTTCAAACCACACCAGTGCACACCAGAATAACTCCAAACGGCCAGAAGCTCCTTTTTTATTTTCCTTTTTGGAGGACTTTCTCTGGTTATCTTTATGCTGGGGACAGGGAATTAATGCCTCCCAGGAGCAGCCTCAACCAGTGGCTGACAGGAGCTAGTGCATAAATACCCCAGTTCCATCACCCCCCTGAGACCTCCATGCCCACTTTCAGTTTCCCTAGAAGAACCAAGCTCTATGTCCACAGTACCTCCTAGCTTGACAGTACCTCCTAGCTCGACTGCTGACCACACATTGACTGCCTAGCCTTCCTGTTTTTTTTTCTTCTCCTTCTTCCTTCTTCCTTCTTCCTTCTTCTTTCTTTCTCCTCCTCCTCCTCCTCCTCCTCCTCCTCCTCCTCCTCCTCCTTCTTCTTCTTCTAGATTTTTAAAATTGATTTTTAGAGAGAGAGGAAAGGAGGAGAGAAAAACATTGATCAGCTGCCTCTTGCACGCTCCTAACTGGGGGTCAAGCTGGAAACCTGAGCATGTGCCCTGACTGGGAATCAAACCAGCAACCTTTCGGTGCATGCCCAACCAACTGAGCCACACTGGCCAGGGCCCTGGTCTCACTTCCTTTCTTCCTTTCTGGTGTTTTCATATTCTCAAAAATAAAGTACTTGCACTGGAATCCTTGTCTCAGTGTCTGATTCTGAGGGAACTCAAATCCAGGCACTCCTGCCATGTGCTAAATAAACATTGAGCCTAATGTACCAGGTGTACCACTTAATGAGGATTCTTTTAATAGATGGAGTTACACATATGTTGATATATATGCGATTTGATATGTATGCTGTTTTGTTGTATTGACAACAAGCTTTAAAACTTCGTATGTCAAATTTTCTGAAGGTGTTGACATCATAGATATTTTTACGCTTAAAAAATGTCGAATTTCATGCCAAAAAAAGACCATTTGCGGGAAGTTTTAATTCATTTCTTTATTTTGAAGAGAAGTGCTGCTAAAAGTTATCGTATACTTTGGGAAGCTTATAGTGAACATGCTCCATCTCAAGATACTTGTGAACGCTGTTTTAAATGCTTTAAAAGTGATGATTTCGATGTGAAAGACAAAGAACGTCCAGGTCAACCCAAAAAGTTTGAAGACCAACAATTACAAACATTATTGGATGAAGATGCGTGTCAAACTCAAAAACAACTTACAGAAAGATTAAACGTTGCTCAGCAAACAATTTCCAATCATTTACAAGCAATGGGAAAGATTTTAAAGGAAGGAAAATGGGTGCCACGTCAACTGAACAAAAGACAAATGGAAAACCGAAAAGTCATCAGTAAAATGTTGCTTCAACGGCACAAAAGATAGTCTTTTTTTGCATGCAATTGTGACTGGCGATGAAAAGTGGATTTATTTTGAGAATTCCAAATGCACAAAATCCGCATTATTAACCGGTTAATGTTTAATTCGCATTATTAACTGGTTAACAATCCGAATTATTAACCGGTTAATAATGCGGATTAACCATTAACCGGTTAAAAATGCAGATTTTGTAATCAAAGAGAACACGATAATTTCAAGAGAAACATCAAAAGTGCTTTTTTTTCAAAGTAATGTCCTTCACTAGCTACACATTTCCCACATCTTTCAGGTTCTATTCCTGCCAAGGGCACATGTCTGGGTTGTGAGCTCGATCCCCAGTAGGGGGCATGCAGGAGGCAGCCAGTCAATGATTCTCTTTCATCACTGATGTTTCTTTCTTCTTTTTTAAAAAAAATACTTTATTGATTTTTTTACAGAGAGGAAGGGAGAGCGATAGAGAGATAGAAACATCCATGAGAGAGAAACATCCAACAGCTGCCTCCTGCACACCCCTACTGGGGATGTGCCCGCAACTAAGATACATGCCCTTGACCGGAATCAAACCTGGGACCCTGGAGTCCACAGGCCAACGCTCTAGCCACTGAGCCAAACTGGTCAGGGCCATCATTAATGTTTCTAACTCTCTTTCCCTCTCTCTTCCTCTCTGAAATAATAAAGATATATTTTTTTAAAAATGGTATGGAAATTTTAAGTTAACAAATGAATAGGATAGCAGGCCTGCAAGTATTTCCATATTCTGATTACACTGACTACATTATTAGTACTCTAAAAATAATATATGAATTTAAAGGACATTTCTTTGCTGCAATGGGAGAAAACACAGTAAAATATGCAGTATTAATTTATATGAAGTTTTGCATTGGTGCTCTAGCGCCCTCTCCTGGATATACCTGAATACTGCAGCTAAGGCGGAACTTGCTAGGGCCATGGAGTCAACAGGCATTTTGGTTGAAGCCTAGGGACTCCTCAGAATAATGTTTTAAAATGCATAAAATATAATAAAGAAAATAAGAAAGGAAATAATTTTATGAGAATATCCAAAAAGTTTAAAATAAATTTGTTATCTATTAATTAAATTTAAAAATCTATCTTTGGGTCTAATTATTGTAATTTCAAAGTGGAAATGAATTTAAACAATAATTTGAGATATCTGCAGCAACAATAATCTTGCATGAAAATATGACTTCTACTGGTGACAAAGTTATCGATAGTGTGTACTAGTTTCCTAGGCTGCCATAAAGTACCACAAACTGGGAGGCTTAAAACAATGGCCATTCATTGTCTCACAGTTCTGGGGGCCAGAAGCCCAAAATCAAGGTGTGGGAAGGGCCATACCCCCTCTGAGGTTTTTAGGAGGGGCTCCTTCCTAGTCCCTTCCAGCTGTAATTCAGACACCCTGAATTCTATTCTTGGAACATAGGTTAGGAACCTCTGAAGATTATTTTTGGTTAATAAGTATTTTTGTGTTTGGACTTGCTTTCTGGGAGAGTTTTAAGTGTGTGAAGACCATGAAAGATGTCCTTGTTTTTAGGAGGATAAGTCTTACATATGCGGAACACCCAGGAAACAATATTGGGCTGTGTGAAACACTGTGGGACGAATGTCATACTTTATGTCAGGGGTCCTCAAACTACGGCCCGCCGGCCACATGCGGCCCGCCGAAAACATTTATCCGGCCCGCCGGGTGTTTTTGCCGCCGCTGTGTGCATAGGAATTTGTTCATAGTTGTTGTTTTTAACTATAGTCTGGCCCTCCAACGGTCTGAGGGACAGTGAACTGGCCCCCTGTTTAAAAAGTTTGAGGACCCCTGCTTTATGTGCTACAGAAACCGAGAAAAGGGAGAGGTCTTATGGATGGGAACAACTGGACACCTGTTTTTGAGGGTGTGGGACTGGATGGGCTTAGGATGATGGCAGGATGCGAACCATCAGGACATATGAAGGATGATAGAAACAGTGTGAACTAAAATAAAACCTCGAGATAGAAAGGTAGGCTCCACAAAGAGATTTAATATTTAACCTAAAAATTAAGTTTGGGAAGCTTACCAATTATAAAAGCTTACGATGACCCACTCCTCCCTCAGGAAGGCTGGCAACCCTGAGGCCACTCTACACACTCTGCAGAGGGTTCTGGTGGGCAACGCAAGAGCCCGTCTCCTAATGTTTTCCTTCTTGCTTCTCTTCTTCTGTTCTTCATCCTGCCCCCTGGGATCACTTCCTAACTCCTAATCAACCAGATTTATTGTAGCCTTTGTCTTCTCTCTGCCTAGAGGGGGGGTGGGGGGGGGTGGACTCTGCCTAAGGCAGCTCCGCAGTTCCACGACTCAGGACTTTCAAATGAAGTCCAAGAAAACACTTACGGAAAATAAAAATATATACGATTAAAGGGCCAGCCAACGAGGAACTCTTATATGCACTATTAAATGGACAATGTGACACCAACCACTTTATTCTCTTCCCATATTCTACAGTATATTTCTCATACTGGGCTCAGCTAAAAACGGTTGGCAGAATTGATGGAGGAAGACAGTGCCTTCCCCATGTCCCTTGGGAATTACATGTTGTTATACTTTTATTTCAGAGGATGCCCTCTAGGGAAGCCCCTTGCAGGTGAGTCTTTTGCCATCTGGGTGGCTGTGATGAAGCTCTGGGATCACCCGCAGTTACAGGGTTTGGCTTTTAATGCAGTTTCTCAAAGGAGAGTCAATGTTATTTGGTTCATAAGAAAGTATTTTCTTTGAAAGAGGTCCCTATGCAGCTCCCATGTGAGAGATGCTGCTCTAATTGGCAGTGGTTAAGAGCAGGGGTCAGGTCTGGGGTCAAGTCCTAGACCCATTTCCCACGAGTGTGTGACTCTGAGCAAATTATGCAACCTCTCTGAGCTGTAGCTTCCTGTTCATCAACACCAGTGCCCACAATAGTTACACCAGAGGGTTGTTACAAGTCTTTCCTGAAATAAGGTGTGAAGTGCTTACTTAGCGCAGTTCGAGGCTATATGGCTAACAGTGTCCTCATGAATAATAATAGCTGGTAGAAAGTGGTGGTAACAACAATAATGGTAATAATAATTAAAAAATAGAAATAACTCCCATTCACCCAGAGAAAACATTTTCAGTACCACGGACCAGTCACTCTGTCTTGCTGCCTTTCAACCACCAGGGGGCAAAAGCGTCAACTCAAACTATTTAATGAGAAAGGCCACTCTGAGCTTTCCCTCAAGTTAAGAGTGAGGTTGTGTGTGTGTGTGTGAAAGGACACACATAGATACATACACATATAAATAAAATATAGAAATCCTATATAATAAAGGCCTAATATGCTAAGTGTCTGGCTGGCCATTCAACCAATCAAAGCGTAATATGCTAATGATATGCTAACGCCACTCAACCGCTTGCTATGACATACACTGACCATCAGGGGACAGGCTATTGACCAGTCAACCAGTCGTTATGACATGCACTGACCACCAGGGGGCAGACACTCGGACCAGTAGGTTAGCTTGCTGCTGGGGTCTGGCCAATCGGACTGAGTGAGATGGGCCAGACATGCCCTGGAGCCCTCCTGCAGTCCCTCCCCGGCTGGCCAACCTTCCACGACTCTCCCCAGCCCTAATTGAGTACCGATGGAGTCCCTCGGCCTGGCCTGCACCCTCTTGCAATCCGGGACCACTTGGGGGATGTCAGAGAGCCAATTTTGGCCCAATCCCGCAGGCCAGGCTGAGGGACCCCACTGGTGAACAAATTTGTATAGTTTCGTGTCCATTGTTTAGTATATTTCAGGGTGAAGAAAAATTGTATGGAGGAGCAGATATTTTCATGATCAAAATAGTTAAAAAAGTTAGACCTAGTTGCCAGACCGACGTGGCTCAGTGGTTGAGCCCTGACCTATGAACCAGGGAGTCACAGTTCAATTCCCAGCCAGGGCACATGCCTGGGTTGTGGGCTCCATTCCCAGTGTGGGCCTGCAGGAAGCAGCCAATCAATGATTCTCTCTCATCATTGATGTTTCTCTCTCTCTCTCTTCTTCTCCCTTCCTCTCTGAAATCAATAAAAATATTTTTAAAAAGTTAGACCTAGCAAAGAAGAAATTGTGTAAGGTTGAACTTGGAGTGTTTCTCCCTTTCCATCCCTTTATACACACACAAACACATACACACACACGCATGCACACAAAATCACACTCATTGCACACATATATAAACATACACCTGCATACCTCTAAATGCATCTGAAGGGTTGCTGGGCTCCTCCACATAGAGGTGGAGGAGCACAGATTCCAAGGGAAGATTTTAGGGCTCAAATCATGTGAAGCCAAACTGTAATGATACGAGAATCACTCACCAAAACTGTGGCTCTGCTGTTACTTCTGTGTGAAATTGTGGACACTGCCTCAAATCAAGAGAGGCTTGGGACAACCCTGCTGGACTCCATGCTTGTCTTATAACAGAGCAAAAGGATCTCTGCATTGCCACTGCCTAAAAAGGCTTTGGATCAAATGGACCTGCCCAGCCTTGCAGACCCACTTAGCCTAACCAGGCACACTGGTTGACTTTGGTAAGATAAGGAATGAGCGGCCATTAGACAGTTGAGAGGTGCAGGGGTGCAGGCCCTCAGATGGCCTTTGTGAAGCCTTGATCTGGGGAAAGGATCCAGCTCGGGGGCCCTGTGGCTAGTGTGTCCTTAACCAGAATAAAACCATCACTATATCTCTTCATCTAAATAACAGCACAGGACAGAATGCCAAGGAACCCAGAGAAATTTCTTCCTCCGAATGATTTACCCGGCTTCAATAGGCACTCCTCACAAGCCCAGAGGCAGGAGATACCCTGGCAGCCTTCTCAGGTGTGTTGTTGGTAGGGGAGCAGATTGTCCTCTCTGCAAGGCAGACATGTGAGCTCATACGGGGATTGTGTACAATGCAAACACCTCACTTACTGAGAGAGGAAGAGCTATCAAACGCAGCTCTCTGTAGGTCCTTTCTTGGAGACCCTAGAAACTGAGCAGTTACTCTGAGATGCTCTAGAGCAGTGGTTCTCAACCTGTGGGTCGCGACCCCTTTGGCGGTCGAACGACCCTTTCACAGGGGTCGCCTAAGACCATCCTGCATATCAGATATTTACATTACGATTCAAAACAGTAGCAACATTACAGTTATGAAGTAGCAACGAAAATAATTTTATGGTTGGGTCACAACATGAGGAACTGTATTTAAAGGGCCAGAAGGTTGAGAACCACTGCTCTAGAGCAAACACCACAGAAGGCTCAGGCAGTTGAGTAAAACAGATTGGGGACACATGTGCATAGGAAAAAGACTGGGAGGAAATACTGCTTCAAATGTTAACCAATGATTCTCTCTAGATGTTAGAGTTTGCCATAATATTTATTTTCTTCTTTATATTTTTATACATAGTCCAAACTGAATACAGGGAGCATGAATTACTATATATCTATATATATTTCAAAGAGGAGGGGAGAGGGAGAGAGAGGTAGAAACATCAATGATGAGAGAGAATTATTGATCAGCTGCCTCCTGCACGCCCTCTACTGGGAATCGAGCCCGAAACCCAGGCATGTGCCCTGATGGGTATCAAACGATGACCTCCTGGTTCATGGGTTGACACTCAACCGCTGAGCCAACCCGCAGGGCAGCATGAATTACTTTTATCAGAAGAATAGTTTAAAGTTCACGTTCTTCCAAGGCAGTCCCAGCTTAGCCGGATACAGGTGAGTGACATGTGGAGCGAGACTGAGACCGGGGAGTCGTTCTGACCTCAGTGTGTGTCCAGCGTTATGCTGGGTGACACGGGGGTGCCGAGGAGAGCGAAGTCCTGCCATCAAGGGAGGGCCAGGGAAGAAAGGTGACAGACACAGGATTTACTCGATCCCAGACAAGTTCATGTGTATATTACTCCCTTAATCCTCACCCAGGCCCTCTGAGGGGACTGTTAGTCTTATTCTCATTTGACAAGGAGAAACCGAAGCCCAGAAAGTGCGGCAACGGGGCCAGATAACAACACAGCCTGCACCTGGGGTCCTGCAAGCCGCCCGGAGAGGAGTTCACTAACCTGGGGCTGCGTGGATGGCGGGACGCGAGGCCACACAGCCAGGGTCTCGGGCAGGAGATTGGGGCATCATTCAAGCTTCTTCTGGAAACAGACAAAGTCTCCTGGGCCTTGTCGGGAGGAAGCGGGGGTTCAGTGGGTTAAAGCGGCGCCCGGCTGGAGACCATTACTGCACGGGCAGCTGGAGAGACTGGGTGAGATGTGGGGTGGGCGGTGCTCCCAGCGTCCTCTGCGGCCTCTCCTGGGAACCAGGGAAAGGTGTTTAAAATGTAAACACTGGCTGCTGAATGCGGTATGAAACTTCACCGTCGGACTTATTTGTATTATTCTCTTTGTGCTGAGAATAATAAAAGCACATTTCTAGTAAACTTGGAAAAGGACTAAGGCATGGCATGAGATAACTTTTTTAACATTGAAACCCACTAACCTCCTTCTAGACATTAGCCCTTTGGCCTGACTCGCCCGTGGCTCTCCTGCTCATGGTGATGCCTACGTGAGCAGACCTCAGCTGACTGCATGTGTGGGTCCTCTGACATCAGCAAGGAGCAGCTTGTGCTTCTGGGAAATTCTAGCTCTGCGGCCTTGCTCTTCTTACTGAGCGAGCAATGAGGTCACCACGTAACCAAGTAACCCCGCCTGGGGTCAGGAGGCCTCTGAGCCTCCCCAGGGCATTTCTGTTGATGTCTGCTTTCTGGGGACAGAAAGTGAGGGTGCTGCCTCTGAAAGCCCATTGAAAAATCTATGGAGTGAGATCATTTTCTGGGACGATCACAACAAAGCACCACCGATTGGGGGGCTTAAATGGTAGAAATTTATTTCCTCACAGTTCTGGAGATTAGAAGTCCCACACCAAGGCATCAGCAGAGTTGGTCTCCTCTGTGGCGACTCTCCTGGCTGGTAGATGGTCTTCCCTCTGTGAGTGTCTGTGTCCTAATCTCTCCTTATAAAGACCCCAATTGGATTGGATTAGGACCCACCCCAAGGACCTCAATTTAATAACCGCTTTAAAGACCCCCCCCCCCCATCTCCAAATACAGTCACATTCTGAGGTTCTGGGGATTAGAGCGTCAACAGATGAGTGTGGCAGGCTCGGAGCGTGGGGTGAAGGGGAGACACAATGCAGCCCACAGCACCCTTGGAGGGAACAGAGATGACGTGTTTTCTGTTACCAATGAGCCACCAGCCTAGGTCAGGCCCCGTGAGGAGGCAACCTTCCCACCCACTGTGAGCCCAAAGCTGGGGGTTCCAGTGGGGATGCTCCCAGTCCTCTGTCCCCACTAACCTGGGACTCCTCCCTCCAGCTTGGACCACACTCGGAGGAAAGGGATCCCTAATCCAGGCAGCGGAGACACCTGCTACGACCCTCCAGCTCCTGCGGCAGCACCGCAGCCCTGCAGGAGAGCAGGGATGGCGCACACCTGAGCAGCCAGGTGCGGGCACTTCACCGGCTCGGTGCTGTGAAGCAGTCCCATACCCGCTGGGGTTTCGGTGGGGGTTTTCCCAGGTCACGCAGAGTGCAGGGCATCATGACGAGCTGGAGACACACACGCCAGGCAGGCAGGCAGAGGCAGGACTGCCTGTCTAGCCGCCCCGTCGGCTGTGGAAGGATGTGGCTGGATCCACTCACCCCTTCAACAAACACACGCAGGGGCCAGATCTGAGCCGGTACAGGGGCCTGGGACTCATCAGCAAACGGAGCAGACAACACCTGTGAGTTCACGGAGCCTCCATTTCCATGTGGAGGAGGGAGGAGAGATGAGCTGCCCCCAGAGGTGCTTCCTGTGAAAATATCCACTTGGTCCTGGGGAACCGGGAACTCCCAGCCTCCTCCAGCGAGGGCTTCTGGGTGGTTTCCTGTTTCAGCCCCACAGCCAGGGGAAATTCCTTTTTGCCCCTCTGAACTCTAAGCTGAGGTACACACACGCTTGGTGAGGGACTTTTCTGGTGAAAGGAAAGTTTGATGTCCTTGTGCACGCTTCTTAATATATCCTGGGAAAGACAGTTCAAATGTCAGTTCCCGTGAGAAACCCAGTCTGATCACACCCACTGGTATTTTGTGCTCTCTTAGCACAATACACTGCATCACAGTTGTTTGTGTGCTTCCAGGCCCCCAAGTTCCCCGGGCAGGGCTCTGCTCTGCCTGCCTCTGCCGGGGGTGGGGTGGGGGGGGTGCACCGGTGGCTTACAGATGTGCTGGACTGAATGACAACGCCAAGGGCCCAGGGGCACACCTCCGCCTGGTGCTAGGGGCCTGCACTACCACTCTCTTTCTAATACCCACAGGATTAAAGTAGCAATGAGTTTAAACACTATTTTATCATTAGAAACAACTAAAGTGTGATATAAAAATTTCCGTTATTTTTCTCAGTATATGGCTAAACCGAAGTGGTTGTTGCCTGTGTTCCCAATAGAAGGAAATGCTCAATTTCAGTTAGAGGTTTGTGAAAGCAGAGATGTAAATTTCTCCAAGAAAAAGGATCCCAGGATGATTAGAATGGACATTTCCCTGGTGGGGCATACCCAAGGGGACATTTCCTAACTCATCTCCTCTGCCCCAGTGAAAACAAAAAGATGTAAAAATCTCCCATTTGAGTTCCTGAACCCCAGAGTTCTATTTACAGGCTATTTGAAGAATCTACACACACTCAGTTAAGAAACACCAGGCTAGTCCTTTTGTCCCCCAGGCTGTACTACTTAACCCTGTCACCTTGCAATTCCCAATCGGCTCAGGTGCAAGGTTCTGCCACCTCCTTAACCTTGAGGGGGCTTGGCGCCAGGTGCCCTCAGCTCCTACCCTGCACCTGCATGGTGTCCTCCAGCTGCGGACAGATGTGGCCCCTTTGCCTGCTCGCCAGTGGGTTCCAGTTGCACAAAAGCATCAGTAGCCTGTAATGACAGCAAACATCCTTCAAGACCGCCTCTCCCCGTGGCTGGCCTTGGGTACCCAAAGCCAAGGTTTTCTTCCTTTCCTTTTTCTCCTTTCTCCCAAGCACTTCCTGGCCTCTCGGTTTTCCTCTTCTTCCTTTTCTCCCTCCTTTTCATTCCACAGACTCATCAGCTCTGCCTCCGTCCTGCCCATCCCAGCAGCGCAGGTTCATTGTCTATGTACACTGGTACGTTATTCAGCCGCAGAAAGAATGAAGTACTGATACACGCTATAACATGGTGAACTTGGAAGACATTATGCTAACTGGAAGAAACCAGTCACAAAAGCACAAATATTGCATGAGGTTCCTCAAGTAGTCAAGCTCATAAAGACACGTAGTAGAATGCTGGTTGCCAGGGGCTGAGAGCAGGTGGGGAAGGGGAGTTATTGATAAATGGGGACATGGTTTCTGTTTGGGAAGATGAAAGAAGTTCTGGAGCTGGATGGCGGGGATGGTTGCACGCCATGTGAATGTACTTAATGCCACAGAATTGTTCACTTAAGAATGGTTAAACTGGTAAATTCTGTTACGTGTGTTTTATACAAATTTTATAAAAATCAATGGTTTTCCTAATCACTAACTATAACCAGTTAGAAATGTAAGGGGGAAGGGTGCCTACTCGCAGGAGCAACAGAATCCATAGTATAACCAAGACTGAAACCATGTGCTATAGCCCTGCAACACCACAGGCATGGAAACAGGCAGATCAATGAGCAAAGCTGAATGGAGACCCCAGAATTGTGACATCCCGTTTCTAAGACGCTACCGAATTAAAAAAAAATGGCCTAGCCAGCATGGCTCAGTGGTTGAGCATCGACCTATGAACCAGAAGGTTATGGTTTGATTCCAGGTCAGGGCACATGCCTGGGGTGTGGGGTGTGCAGGAGGCGGCCGATCGATGATTCTCTCTCATCATTGAGGTTTCTATCTCTCTCCCCCTTTCTCTCTGAAATCAATGAAAATATATATATTTAAAAAAACTGGACATGTGCACAAAGATATATGAACAAGGAAATTTGCAGAAATGACATTTTCAGAAGCAAACGCTGTTGGAACACTGTAGGTGTTCATCTGTGGGGGATGGTTAAATGGGAAACATCACCTGCCCTGTGCAGCTGTTTTAGGAAGGAAGCAGAGCTGTGAGTCCTGCATGGCATGACCTTAGTGGTATATGGAGAAGCAAGTTTTCACATGATCCTTTGGGCATCATATCATTTGTTTACGAACAAAACATAAAACTATGTATTTGGGGATTTACCTAAAGAAGTAAATGCATAGAAAAATGTCTAGATGTAGACAAATCAAACTGGTTTTGTGCTTAATCCCAGGGCATGTTTCCTTTATAAATGTATTCGAGTTGTACATTCTTGTTGCTCAATTCTAAATTTACTTGTGAATTTTTTTTTCTTTAATAAAATAGGAGAACTTGGCCTTCTCAGTCCTGTGACAAGCTGGCCTTACCTGTGTCTCCATCAGGCCTTCTCAGTGGGGTCAGCATCAGGGCACTGGTGGAGGATGTGAGGACAGTAGCTACACCCTCCTGGTAGCTACTGTCCTCAAGAGAGGAGCGGAGGTCTGCATGGGGCTGTTGGCGGAGGACCAGGATTCCACTTCTGGAAAGGAAGACCCGGAACCCTCCGTCCTTGTGCAGGCAGGCGTTACTTCGGGTGCCCAGTGACCTTAGTGTGCAGGCACCCCTGACTTTGATCTTGGCTGTGATTTGGAATTATCTGGAGGACTGAAAAGCTCCTGGTGCCTAATCTGCACTGGGCATTCTCATATTTGGTCCAGCGGGGAGAGGGGGTTTGTTGATGTGTAGCCCTAAGGCTGTCTCTCCAAATTCAGGGTTCTTCTGTTCTTCTATTACAGCCCGCTCCCTCCCCAACCAAGATGCTATCTAGTCTGGCACTACCAATTTATGCACCTGATATTTGAAACAGAGGAGAGGTTTTTTGACATTTCACCCAACTGGTTTCTGCTCATCGCTCTACCCCACTGCGATCTTATTGAGCCTTTCCCACCCAGTGTATGCTTTCCATCTCACTATAGTCTTGGCGGGATGCTCCCTCCACTTCCCAGGCACAAAGTCTCTCTTGGGCCAACTTCCCTTTCAGCTGAGTCCTTGAAGGAAGGAGTGGTTTCTACAAGATTGAAAATACCTTTTACCTCTCTGGATAAGAAACCAAGAGAGGAACACCAGTCAGCAATAGAAGGAGACAAACATGCATGTTACAACATGAACCTCAAAAACATGACGCTCAGTGAAAGCAGCCTGATGTCAAAGGCACACATTGTATGATTCAATTTCTATGAAACACCCAGAAAAGGCAAATCTCAGATTACGGGCCCGCTGGATCTGGGTGGAATGAGAGGTGACTGCCAATGAACACAGGGTCTTTTGGGGGTGATGGGGATATATTCTAGAATTGGATTGTGCTGATGGTTGCACAGCTCTAAAAATCACTGAACCACACGCAGAAAACTTGCATTCCAGTGTGTAAATCATCCCTCCATAGAGTAGAGCAGGCAGACTAATCTTGAGTCCTCCTTAGAATGGATGTTCTTTGAGAATGTTAGACGAGTGAGGGTTGAACACTGAGTGAACGGTGAAGTTTATGGTCTCAAACAGCTCAGTTTTAGCTCCTCAGTCAGCTGAACCAAAGCCCTGCGGCAATCGTACCCACCCTCTCTTTACACTGGGTTCCAGCTCTCCCTCTGTGCCCAGTCACCTTGGTAGAGGCTTCCTCCTGGGAGAGGACCCTCTCCTGTGGGGCTTTGGGTGTTTCAGAACTGCTTGGTTCTTGCTGATAACTGGCTCCCTCACCCCCCTCTCCCTCCCTTAGATTCTCTCCTTTCTCCCCAGCATCCCCTCTTCCCTTCCTTTCCCTTCCCCATCTCCACCTCCCCTTTCTGCTTCCCTTCCTTCTCCCTTGCACCCCCTCTTCTCTCTTCTTCCTCCCCTCCCCTGTCCTCCTCCCCTCCCACCGCTCCTTTCCCACATAATGAATAGGGCACCATTTCCAGTGCAGACACTGTGTCAGAAGGTAGACATCCAAGGATGAGCAAAACCAACCCGGATGGACTTGTCTTCAGAGTTCACAGTTTGTTGGGGGAGCGTGATGTTAACCAGATCACACAAATTAAAGCTGACTTACAACACATAAGGTGTTTGAAGGGCCCATCATGCAACAGGGAGTTCTAATTTAGAGGGGTCCTTGAAGTGCACTTCGCCAACCCAGGTGATATTGAGGTGGGGGCTTGGAGGGTGAGAGGAGCTTCACGTGAGGAGTAGAGAGCAGGCTCTGGGTGGCAGAGCTGCAGCTGGGAGGACTGAAAGGTGGTCAGCGAGTGAAGTGGGGAAGCACAGAGGGGGAAGTGTGCCCCCGCAATACTCTCCATGGCCTGACCTTTGGGCCCTTTCCACCAAAGTCAGCCCCCAAGGAAAGTTACACACTGTAAAAACAGTGCTATGCAGGTACAGCCTCAAGATGCATATTTTCATTTCCCTTCCCTCCTGCTGTGTCTACCCGGTCAAAGTGCTAGCTCATAGGCTGTGGGTGGGTTTTATGCTAAGATGTTGGGAAGACATTGCTGGGTTTTGCACTTGGGTGAGACACAACCTAATTGATGTGTGAGACACCATTGGCTGGTGAGAAGCTAATGCCTCGGGGGCCCATCAGTTGCCCTGCATTGAACTTAGGTTCAAGGCGGGGCAGATCCCCTCCTCCCAGGGACTCTCAGTGGAGGGCGGTGCCAGCTGGGGCTGGATCGTGGTGTCCTAGGCCAGACACTAGACTTGAGCCCTAGTTTTAGGGGCTACATAGGAGGCTGGGGGTGAGGCACGGTTGGGGTAGGGAAGGGCCGTCTGAAAAGCCCCATCAAGGCCCTAGATTTAGAGGCAAGCAGGTGTTCAGAACACACTTCCTCCTCCCCCAGCCCTCCCTCCCCACTGTGTCCCCTTCTATTTATAGTGCTTCCTTTCCTGATCTCTGTGCTTGAAAAGTGCTTAAAACACACCAAAGAGAAAAAAATAATTCTGAAAAATGTCAAACCACAGATCCTTTCCCCGCTCTTCTTTTAAATTTCTAGGTTTGTACTACTCCTGTTTGACCCTAAAGTAAATAGGGTCAAATGGGGTGCCCAGGTTTTAATAGGTACAGAAGGTGCCAATTATTGGGTTCTGGCCCCTTCTGCAGCTTTCTGGGCAGGAACCCTGAGATCCTTTCTCACCGATAAAATGTGGGGCCACAGAGATATGGCCCCAGAATCTAGCCTATAAGTTTGAAAAGATTGGCAGCAAAGATAATGAGATGGGAGTCGGAAAATTCTCTGAATTGGAAGCTAGGATGTCATAGTCTAGTTAAAGCTACGTCTGGAAACATCACTTTACATTTTTTAGTATATTTTCCACTCTGAAAATTGAAAGAGTTGGACTAGACCCATGTTTTACAAACTTTTTTTTTTACTCAAAGCACATACACTGCAATAAAAGTTCCACAAAATCGTATCGTATTTATGCTTACTGATGCATTTTCTTTTTTATTGTTTCATTTTCTATTCTATTTCACTTTTTTAAAAAAATTTTGATCATGACCTACTAAAATACTTTCAAAATCTACTACACATGCTTGGAATGTATGTATGTTCCACCATAATAAAAAATTTTAAAAACTACTCTAAATTTCAATCCAATGGTTGAAAAATACCGGACTACCCAATATCTAGTATACTCCAATATTATTTTAAAAATTTAATTGTTGCAATCACTGAAGACAAGTGCCTCATTGGTAAAATGTTAAGATTATATTTTTTTCTCAGATAATTACAATTTTTTTCTCCATTGTCCTCTTTTCTCTTTTAAATATCAACTAATTATAGTATAAACTAGAGCTGAACACGTACATACCTTGAAGTCCAACAATTCTGCCCTGGGCATATCTCAATGGAAATGAGTACGTATATTCACCAAATGAGGTGCTCAGCAATGTTCATAGCAGCACTATAGCCTCAGACGGGATACAACTCAGATGTTAATCAGCAGGAAAACGAATAAATAAGGGCTGGTCCATCCACACAAAGGAATGTGTACAGCAATGAGTGAAAGAACTGTCACTATCAACAATATGAGTGAGTCTCACCAAAATAATGTTGAACAGAAGAAGTCAAAGCTGAAAGGACATATACCTTGTGATTTCATTTATATCAAGTTCAAAACCAGGCAAAAGTAATCTACGTGATAGAACTTTGGGAGGTGGTGACGGGAAGGGGCTTCTGGGGGGGGCACAGAAGGGGCTTCTGGTTTTTGATCTGGGTGCTAATTCTATGGGTGTGTTTATTATATGAAAATGCATTGAGTTTATGATCTGGACGCTTTTCTGTGAGTATCTTGTATTTCAATAAAAAAAAAGCTCACTAACAGGACAACTAAAGGTTCAGGAGATACTCTTTTTGGGTTCAACCTCGGCAATAGGTGACCTTTAGAAAGAAGAATGCACGCACTCATTCCAAACCCACATCAGTTGGTGGTGACTGAGCCAGGCGCTGTGCAGGGCCCTGGGGAGGAATTTGGGTCTAGGAGAAAGTTGAACACAGTTGATTACAAAGTCATCTCATTTTGTTGATTCTGTGCTTTTTTCAGCTGTAGGCTCATCGGTGTAGTCAGACTGCACAGTAGGGTCACAGGTGGGCATTGACCAGGGTTGGGGATTGAGTGGCGCCCACGGAATCTCCCTAGGAGTTGCTTTTCTGACTAAATCTCTCCTGGGGGCATTTTCTTGTGAAATTTTTGCAAACTATCTTTGTTGCCCGAACTACCCATTTGGCATTTCCCTTGCATTCTTGGTTAATGTGCAGGCATATATGTCCTGCTCCCACAATCTGAAGAGAGGGTGTGTTTTTCTCTTGGATCATCAGCTGTGCCCAGCACAGTGCCTTGAGCATGAAGGGTGCTTAAATAAGAGTTATTGACTGAAAGAGAGAAAGAAGTAATTCAATCAAATTTCAACTTCCTCTTGAAGGACGTTTATAGATAAAGGAAAATAGCGTTGGTTCTAGCTAACTGAGGTTTTGCTTACGTTCTCATTGTTCATGAGATGGAGTGGGAGGCGCCCACACCTTCTTTTTCTTGAAGAGCATTTGCGTAGGCTGGTCCAGGCTTTGGGACCGTCTAGAGCTGCCTGTATGACTTTGGATGACTCACTTCACTCACCTCTCTGGGCCTCAGCTTCCTCGTCTGCAATGTGGGAAGACTGGACAGGAGCTTCTATTGGGTTCATCTATTTGGTGACTCGATGAGGTCATGGGAAAATAGAAGGGATGGCTTTTCAACCCTAGCTGTCGTCTTCACATTCCTGTGGCTCTCAGTGACCTGCAGACATCCCAACTACCAACTCAAACAAAAATGTCCTGTGAATGTCTTAGACCAGGGATCGGCAAACTGCGGCTCTCGAGCCACATACGGCTCTTTGGCCCCTTGAGTGTGGCTCTTCCACAAAATACCACGTGCGGGCGCGCACGTACATACAGTGCGATCGAAACTTCGTTGGCCCATGCGCAGAGTCGGTTTTCGGCCTGGGCGAGTCTATTTTGAAGAAGTGGCGTTTTGTCATCAATTTAAGAATTGTAATTCTTTTGTGTTGGTGGCTTTATTATTATAAAATGAAACATTTTTTTTAGGTGCCCTGTTTGACATGGCTACAAAGAAAAAGCAAACTACCTATGTAGTTTAAGTTTAAAAAATTTGGCTCTCAAAAGAAATTTCAATCATCGTTGTACTGTTGATATTTGGCTCTGTTGACTAATGAGTTTGCCGACCACTGTCTTAGACTATGTTGCATCCCTTCCCACATGGGTAATACAGGGAATGCTTCTGATGAGATGAGCCAATAGGACAGTGATGGCAAACCTATGACACGCGTGTCAGAGGTGACAAGCGAACTCATTTTTTTGGTTGATTTTTCTTTGTTAAATGGCATTTAAATATATAAAATAAATATCAAAAATATAAATCTTTGTTTTACTATGGTTGCAAATATCAAAACATTTCTATATGTGACACGGCACCAGAGTTAAGTTAGGGTTTTTCAAAACGCTGACACGCCGAGCTCAAAAGGTTCGCCATCACTGCAATAGGAGCTGTGGTAGGCAGGCTTAGAATAGCAGCACCTCGCCACTGCTCCTGTGTTCAAAGATCGCTTACTTAGCACCTCTTCCAATGCAAGGCCTGTGTCAGCCCCTAGAGCAGTGGTTCTCAACCTTCCTAATGCTGCGACCCTTTAATACAGTTCCTCATGTTGAGGTGACCCCCAACCATAAAATTATTTTCGTTGCTACTTCGTAACTGTAATTTTGGTAGTTATGAATCATAATGTAAATATGTGATATGCAGGATGTATTTTCATTGTTACAAATTGAACATAATTAAAGCATAGTGATTAATCACAAAAACAATATGTAATTATATATGTGATTTCTGACGGTCTTAGGCGACCCCTGTGAAAGGGTTGTTTGACCCCCAAAGGCAGGGGTCCTCAAACTTTTTAAACAGGAGGCCAATTCACTGTCCCTCAGACCGTTGGAGGGCCGGACTATAGTTAAAAAAAAACTATGAACAAATTTCTATGCACACTGCACATATCTTATTTTGAAGTAAACAAACAAAATGGGAACAAATACAATATTTGTATTTGCATGTGGCCCGCGGGCCGTAGTTTGAGGACCCCTGCCCAAAGGGGTAGCGACCCACAGGTTGAGAACCACTGCCCTAGAGAGACTAAAATTTACGAAAGCTCACCATGTCTTGCAATGGCTCACAATCCAATAAATGGTATCATTTATAGTGTACACTAATATAGAGATGTGTAGGGTACCAGGGGAGGTCAGACGATGAGCATCTATGTATATGAAATGGGGGGATGGGAGCAGTCAAGGTAGGCTGCCTGGAGGAGAGGTGCCAGAGCTGTTTCAACTGAGGATGATTTAAACCAACTTGACATAGGACAGGTGGGAGGGGGGAGACACGTTTCAGGCAAAGAGAGTAGCAAATGCCAGGTCATGGAATTAGGGTCATGTTCTAGAGCAGGGGTCCTCAAACTACGGCCCGTGGGCCACATGCGGCCCGCCGAAAACATTTATCCGGCCCCGGCCCCGGGTGTTTTTTTGCCGCCGCTGCCTGTTGCTTAGCAGCTGACTCGTCCCGGGCCCACAGTGCACATGTGTGGAATGTGTGCCACACTCTCCAACTCCCCTCCTTCTCTCTGTCTCTGGACTCCTCCTCTCAGTCTCGGGTGTGATTGGACGAGTCACGAGCTTGCCTGTGCAGAGCCTGCTGCTGCCTGAGGACCGAGGTAAGAACAAGTTAGGATTTTTTTTTTTGAAGTTAGGAGGTCTACTTTTTATTTTGCAGTTAGTAGGGCCTTTTTTTTTTTTTGAAGTTTTGTTTTTTTACTTCAAAATAAGATATGTGCATGTGCATAGGAATTTGTTCATAGTTTTTTTTTAAACTATAGTCTGGCCCTCCAATGATCTGAGGGACAGTGAACTGGCCCCCTGTTTAAAAACTTTGAGGACCCCTGTTCTACAGAAATGTAGGGCCACTGTATATTTTAGCAAACTCATTCTCACCATGGGATGGAGGATGTAGAGTGGATTGGAGTGTTAAGGTCGAGAGCCAGGACTGGGGACGAGAAGCGGTGGTTGGCTTGCTGGAGAGAGATGGCAAAGCCTACTCTATGGCCACTGCCTCAAGCATGTTGTAGAGGAGACTTGGGGTGGATGGCACATTGAGGGAGAGTAAGGGAGGCTTGCAGGATGGCCTGGGGGGGAGGGCAGTATTTGTAGAGATGGGCCAATCCAGGAGGTGGAATGGGTCTGAGGAGTTAAGCACATTGGCCTGATCCTGTGTGCCGAGGCGGTCACCAGTGGGTAGCTGGACACGTGAGTCCTGGGACGGAGAGACAGACGCAGTTAGTGGTGTCTTTGGTTTGCCAGTGTTTCTCCCCAGCACGTAGCAGGATTTCACTTCCTTGTCTTCTTGAAGTTAGACGTGGCCATGTGACTCGTGTGG
The DNA here is from genome assembly GCF_000147115.1 of Myotis lucifugus. Classification (NCBI taxonomy): domain Eukaryota; kingdom Metazoa; phylum Chordata; class Mammalia; order Chiroptera; family Vespertilionidae; genus Myotis; species Myotis lucifugus. The sequence continues at coordinate 1,160,589 of NW_005871368.1, read as the reverse complement.
GTCCATGAAATATGAGTGAAAGTGACACAAGGATCAAGTGCGCAGCTCCCCGCTCTTTCCCTTTGCGTCAGCGGCGGGATCTGTTTGGCAAATTGTTCCCCATCCTACGTCTTCATCTTGGAAACCTCCCTGACTACCGCACTCAGGACTCGGAAGAGCCTCCTCCCGGGTGTTCCCTAAGGCCCTGAACCCACTCTCCCTGCGTGTCTGTCTCTCCACAGAGCTCTCACCCGTCTGCTTGTCAGAGGAAGGGTTTGTCGCTGTGGTATCCCTCGCTAGTTCTGGAAGTTCAGGGTAATGTGGACATTCACGAGGGGTGAGTGAATAAATATGTTTTAGTTAAGTGTCCAGAAGTCCTAGTAATGATTCAAAAAAAATTTCTGAAAAAGGAAACAAATACATCTGTACCCTTTCTCAATCCTTTTCTTCCTCATTTTTTAAAAAAGGCGGGGGGATGCATTAGCTTGACAGAGCCCCGGACGGCTGTACCCTGAACGAAACCACACCAGGCTACACGGCGTACGCTGGGGCTGAAGATGCTCCCGGAACACAGGCGTGCAAGCCACAGAGATGAGATAGGGTGTCACCTCTGCTTTCTCTGGCAGACACAGCTGGTGTCAGAAATCAGTGCCCTGCGAAGCTGCTCCCAGGGTAACACCCAGGGTGGTCACCAAGCTCAGAGGCAGCTGCAGCCGCAGGGGCTCCACCCATCCCAGGAAGAGCAGCCTTCTGTCTCCCCTTTCACTAGGTGAACCCTAACTGTCCTGGGGACACGGAGGAAGGTTCCCCTCGGGGTTGGGAGGCGTGCATGTCAGGCAGCTCTGGAAGCTGCAGTAGTTCTTCCTTCTGGGGGTGCTGGGAGGGAAGTGAATGGTAAGTTTCTGGTGAGAAAGGGCTTCTTTACAAACCTTCTCTCCAATAGGTCGGGAGCTCTGGGGGGCATCTTTCAGGACCCGATGTATCCTTGGGGAACGTTGGGTCCTGTGGCCCTCGTCAGTGGGAGGCCGAGGAGGGGAGCGTGCTGAGCCACACGGTGGCCTGGGGGAAACCGAGGCGCGTGGGATGCCCTGCTGGAGCACAGGGGTGTGGGGAGTGGTTCAGGCCGGGCTGGAGAGCTGGCTGCTGGCGGAAGCGGGCCTCACCAGGTGTTCAGAGAAAGCCAGGGGGGACTATTAGGAGCAGGGCACAGTCCCGATCACAGGCTGGGCGCGATGCCTCATTGATTAGCCAGGTGTGGTGGAGAAAACCATTCTCTGGGAAACGAGAGGGAGAGAAGAGCTGGGACCATCCAGCTGCCCAGCCCCGCCTAGTGCAGCCCTCGGACTGCTGTCCACCAGAACCGCAGAGGTGGCTGTCGCTCCATTAAGGCCCCAAATCCAGGAGACCCTGAGCCAGGCTGTCTCCCCTCCACTTTCCTGCAGGAGCTGACCTTATCACAGTCCCCTCAGGGCACCTCTCGCTTCCCTGGCCCTCACTCCAGGCGCGGGGCCTAGGGGGTGAGAGGGGAGAATGGTGGCCGCTTGGTAGTCATGTCTATGGTCTAAACCCCAGCCTTTGTGTGGGGGGCACAGAAAGAGAACAGAAAGCGGCGTCCCAGAGCGACTCTCCTCCCTCCCTCGTTCTTGGGAGCCACGGGGGCCAGGCCTGGTTGGGAGGTCTTGTGGCTGATTGTGCACGTCCTGTGGCAGGAAGATTATACCCTGTTTTGTTTCCTTTTTTTTTCAGCAGGGGTGGGTGAAGCCCAAAGAGTGTGGATTCCAGCGTGGTGAACTGATTTCATTCCTGCAGAGCGGAGGGTGCAGGCACCGTCACGGAGGAAGGCAGCTGGCCACCGGCCACGGCTCTGCAGGCTCGCGGCGCATGCCCTTGGTGAGCCAGGTACGTGGACCACAGGTGAGTCTCCTCAGGGCAGGAGACAGGTGCTGGGGCTCGGAGAGGAAGGCTCAGGTTGTAGCTGCTCTCCCTGCATCTGTTGTCAGGGGGTGGAAGATCCCTGCCGGGCCCCAGCTCCCCGGCCAGGGGTCCCTGCCACTCCTGTCTGGGCAGAAGGCCAGGCCAGGCCAGAGGGATCGAAGGCCAGCGTCAGCCTCAAGGGAAAACTGTTGATAGGCCCAGGCTGGCTCCCTTGAGTCAGATGCCAGGGTGACCTTTAGAACCTTCTGGAAGCAGTGCAGATGAGAGGTATTAGGGCCAGAGAGTGTGCCCCTCTCTCTCGGGCTCTGAGTTTGGGTCTGATCTGCCCAGACTGACTCTGGGGGCTTGATGGTCACATTTATGGTCTCAATCCCAGCCCTTGGAGGACACAGAGATAGGACAGAAGGAAACAGTCACAACTAGACTCACAGTGCGACAGCACCTGCCCACTCCCCGGGGTGTGGAGGTGACTTCTCTGTGGGTGTCTCTGGGAAGGGGGCCATGGGCTGCCAGCAGGACCAAGGTCCAGAGCACTCGTTTTGTGCCAAAGACCAAAAAGGGAGGCCCAGGCCAGGCCGCAGCATCCTGGGTGCTGATGCTGCAGAGGTTCACTGCGGAGTGTTCGCCGGGGAGAGGCACACCTGAGAGTTGCCATCAAGTGCCTCCAAGCGTGGTAGGGGCTCACAACGTTTTCAGAGGCTTCAGAGAGGAGGTGGCCCTTAGCAGGGCCAAGGGGTTGTGGGCTGTGCCAGGCCGCGAAGGGAGGGCTCAGGCACCCTCGGCTGAGGAAGTGACTGCAGTGAGCCCCAAGGCCCTGGGGCTGAGGGCCAGGCCGAGCCAGGCTGCCCGGTGCTGAGTCCTGGGGAAGAGGCCGGGAAAGTCAGGAAGCGGGGACAATGGCCAAGGGCCGGGGTCTCCTCGGGAGCCGTCCGTGCTTGTGGCCAAACAGGGAAAGGGACACACTACTTCCAACCAGGGGTCTCATAGCCGCTCCGTGACTGGAGAAGTTGATTCTAGAGCAGTGGTTCTCAACTTTGGCTGCACATTAGAATCACCTGGGAATCCTTTTTAAAATCCTGATTCCGGGCCTCATCCTCCGGAAATTCTGTTTCTTCGTTATGGGCTGGGGCCACAACATCAGTAACAAAGAAACAGAATTTCCAGAGGATGAGGCCCAGAAATCAGGATTTTAAAAAGATTCCCAGGTGATTCTAATGTGCAGCCAAGGTTGAGAACCACTGTTCTAGAAGGTGAGTTGAGCTGTGGCTGGGACCCTCCTGAGCTCCTTGCCCTGTTGGGACGCTGGCTCTTGCAAGAATCCCCCTCTCCATAGTCCCCAACTCAACATGGTGCCCTGGAAGCTCAGGTGGCCTGAGGGCCGGATTGTTCAGGGAAGGAGGGGAGGAGGAAGAGCCTCAGAAGCTGAGTAGTGATTTCAGAAGTGAGGATAGAGGTCACCCTTGAGTGGAGCGGGGCTGGTGCAGGAGAGCTTCTGGGGGGCGGATGAGGTAAGTGTCCTAATGCGGGTGCTAATCACAGGGCGTGTTCACTGTGTGAAAATTGTCATGCTGTACTTTTACGATTTGCATACGTGTTTGCCTGTATGTGTTGGATTTTAAAATGGCTTCAAATTCTTTGACGTTCCTCCTATGAGACGTGGCAGCTCTGTCCCCTTCTCCTGATTCTGGGTGGGCTCGTGACTCGCTTGTAACCGACAGAGGGAGGCGGGAGAGATGATGCGGGCTAGGTTAGAGGAGGCGGCGCAATGCACCGATGGAAAATTTGAGGTTCCATAAGGCCAACAGATCAAAAGGCAATTGCCATTGAAAAAGAGGGTTTGTTTTAGAGATTCCAAGAAGAAGGGGCACACCACATCACAGGGGGCCCCACAGGAAGCTCTGGGTCGGCCAGGAGGCAGAGGGAGAGGGGCGGAAGTGAGGGCAAAGGCCTTTATTGTGGTTTCTGTGGAAAGGAACAGGCAAGGCGGGGTAGGCAGGTGTAGGGTTGGCTAGTTTGAATAATATCATAGGCTCTGGGACACACAGGCTGCTCCTGGGCATCTGGCACCTTGGCCCTGGGGTGATTAGGATGGGGGGCGGGTATTGGATAGTGGCCTAGAGTGTAAGAGTCCAACAAAGAGCTGGCTGAGGTGTGGCTCTGGACTGGTTTGTCAGGATTTGAAAGACACTCAAGGAACTGGCTCACCCAGGGAGGGGCAGTCCCTGCAGAGTCAGCAAGGCCGCAAGCGGTCACTACATCAGAACACAGAAAATAAAAGATGTGGCTAATACATGGAGCGTCTACCCAGCCACTGGGATGCTTTCTTTTGGAGCCTCAAGCTGCTGTGCGAGAATCTAATTCCTTTCAGGCTGCCGTGCTGAGAGGAAGCCCGGCCCAGGAGCCCACGCACAGGTGCCTTCGTTGACGGCCCCAGCTGAGGCTCCAGGCAAAAGCCAGCATTACCTGCCACCTCCTGAGTGAAGTCCCCTCTAGCTGGCCCCAGCCTCTGCCCTTGACTCTTCCCAGCTGAGGCTCCCAATGTTGAGGAGCAGAGGAAAGCCATTCTCACGGTGTCCTGATCAAACTCTGCCGTGAGCATAATACGTTTGTTTTAAGCAGCTACATTTCAGGGGTGATTTGTTACTCAGCAATAGTAACTGGAACAGTGCGTTACACTTCAACAAAAAGTTTACTTAAAAAGACATGTTTTTTTGTGTGCATGTTGCCTTGGCAAACTATTCATTATTGCTGTATAGAGCTGTCACCCCACAGACTCAGTATCACAGTTTACTTATTTTTGTCTCCCTGAGGTCCTCTCTGACATGGCTTCCAGCACAGACACCCCAAGCAGCATCTCCCAGAATGCCAGCTTCTGCCTTCCTCACCACCCACCCCGGGCAGCCAGCGTGACACTCTGTCTGTTCTACACAGTCCTCCTGGTCTTCAGCACCCTGGGAAATACGCTTGCCCTCTTCCTTGCCTGTCAAAAGGACAAGAAGATCAACTCAACAGGCGTCTACTTG
>NW_005871368.1:1151834-1154781 GCF_000147115.1 Myotis lucifugus | reverse complement strand
CTAATGTCTCTAAATCCGCACCCCAGGGAGCGGTTCGGGGTTGGGGGCCTGGCGTGATACATTTTGTGTGTGTGGGCGGCGGGGGGGGGGAGTGGGAGGGTTCTTTAAGGCAAAAAAATAGCCCTGGCTGTTTTGGCTCAGAGGTTGGAGTGTTGGCCTGTGGACTGAAGGGTCTTGGGTTTGATTCTGGTCTAGGGCATCTATTTGGGTTGCAACCAATTGATGCTCTCTCTCACATCAACGTTTCTCTCTCTGTGTCTCCCCCCTTCCCTTCCACTCTCTCTAAAAATTAATGGAAAAATATATCCTTGGATGAGGATTAAAAAAATAATTAATTAATAATTTAAAAAAAGAAAAAAAATACAAAATGGTAAATACAAAATTAGATACAGAGTCTTGGGTGGTGAGTGAGCTTGAACTTCACCCTAGAGCAGGGGTGGGCAAACTTTTTGACTCGAGGGCCACAATGGGTTCTTAAACTGGACCGGAGGGCCAGAACAAAAGCATGGATGGAGTGTTTGTGTGAACTAATATAAATTCAAAGTAAACATCATTACATAAAAGGGTACGGTCTTTTTTTTTTTTTTAGTTTTATTCATTTCAAACGGGCCGGATCCGGCCCGCGGGGCCGTAGTTTGCCCACGGCTGCCCTAGAGCTTGAACTTCGTCCACCTGCAGTGCATCGTGATAAATAACAGTGCAGCTCCTGGCCTGGGGCGGAGTGGAGGGGGGTGGGGTCTGTGCTGCTTCTCCTGGAAGAGAGCATTTTCACAGTAATAGTTGGCACCACAAAAAGAACTGTCAGCTGAGCAATTATTTAGACGACGTTTCAAATCTAGGGAAGCAGAATGTTCTAACGAGCACAAAGACGCCTCCTTCCAAACCAAAATTGGTAAAAACGTAGAGTTAATATTTACAAAAATGACAAGGTTTTCTTGAAAAGGTCGGAAAGCAGGGGGAGGAGGCACACCAAGCTACTGACCCGGGTGCCTCTGGGTCGAGGGGCGAAGGGACTCTGTTAACTGTGGCTTGAGAAGTTGGACGCGTGTGCCCTGGGAAAGCGTCCGCACGGCTGGTGTGATTAATCGGGAACAGCGTTGGGGGAGGAAGAAAGTCGGAGGAACAGGTCCTCGGTTTCATCGGTGCAGGTCGACAAGCCTGATCCCCTTTCAGCGGTTCCCAAGCTGTGGGTCGCGAACAATGAAAATACATCCTGCATATCAGATATTTACATTACGATTCATCACAGTAGCAACATGACAGTTATGAAGTAGCAACGAAAATAATTTTATGGTTGGGGGTCACCACAACATGAGGAACTGTATGAAAGGGTCAGGGCATTAGGAAGGTTGAGAACCGCTGCGTAGGTCATGTTTACATGAGACACGACAGCTTCCGTTGCACCTTCCTGAGTCTAAAGCAACGTGCAGAGAGCGGTGTGACTTGGGCGATTCTGCATTTGGTAGTAACATAGAACGTGCACCTCTCTGCCCGAGCGCGGGGAGCACCAGGGCCAGTGAGATGTCTGTCTCCCGCGGGCCCCAGCCCACCCTGCTCCTTCTCACAGTGGCCTCGTCCCCCTGGCCAGCCCCCGGCTCTCCTTCCCACCCCCGACCCTCAAACTTCAGATGGGGCCCTCTGTGCAGTCGCCCTCAGCCCCGTCCCAGCGTGACCCTCTCTGTTCCTGGTGACCTGACTGTTGCATCTTGTCATTTCTGTCTGTGTTTTGGGCCCTCGCCTCTCTTCCTACTGGAGCTTCACGCTATGCTCTCTCTCGAGGGGACTGTCTCAGGTGGCACCCAGGTTGGAAGTTCCCGAGAAATGTGTGTGCTGAGCCCTCCTCCCTGCCCTGGGCTGAGGGTTAGTGCTCAGCCCATGCTCACTGGTGTGAGTGGGGGAGGATAGTTCCTCTGCTGCAGTGTGATACATCGCACGCCATCAAAAGTCCTTGGGGCCTATGTTGAAGTTCTGGGCACACCTTTCCTCCGTCCTGCCCCTAGCTCTGGCTCCACGGGGCTGGGAGCCGGCAGGACGCTGGGCACCAGGGTTACCTGCAGACACGTGACTGTGGGTGTCCGTGGCCAGACAGGACTCGGCATTGCACACCAGTCCTGGGGATGCGCTGGTCAGCGCCACCCTGGAGGCACTTCCAGCCTGCGGGAGGTGAGGAGTCAGAGAGAGACTCAGAGGACTTGGAACTCAGTTGAAAGGTGCCTCTGCACCCTATGTCTGCCTCTCTGAGTGAATCTCATAGGTGCCCGCCTGGCTGGGGTTCAAAGCTCACACTCCAACCCAGTTTGCACCAACCCAGCACTTGTCAAAGGGCATGGAAGGGGCAAGAAGGGGCCTGGCCAGCCTGCCCAGTGAGGGGGTGTGACAACGAGATGCCTTCATAACCTGGAGGCCCCTCCTGGGAGAGGGGTCAGGTAAGCAGGTCTGTCCAACTCCAGACCTTACAAATCCTTCCCGACCATCATCCCAGGCGTTTCTCATACCTGCCCACCCCGCATGCCAGGCTTCTTAGCTCCACAGCAGCTGGGGGCCAGTTTGTTAAGACATATGGAAGCAGGAAGAAGGAAGTCATATCCGATGGCATTTGGGTACAAGAGGATGTGGAAAGAGGACCCAGGTCATGAGATCCAGCAGGAAGTGGCCACAGTGGGTGGGAGAGAGAGCGGAGCCCATTCGCACAGGTTTGCAGCTGGTTGTGGATGGATGTGAATGGCTTTCTTTTCAGACGGGGTGACGATGGGTGCGATTTACAAAGATCAGGGAAATCTGAGTTCTGAGGATTAAACCAGCCAGGAATGCTCCAGGCTGGGCTCCGAGTACAGAATCTGAGCTCAGGGAACCAGCGGGAGAGTCCTGCAGAGCAGTCACTCCGCCCCCCAAACCCTCCCACTTTGAGCTTCATTTTCCTCGTCTATAAAAATGGGGACTATAGCCC
>NW_005871368.1:1147743-1150629 GCF_000147115.1 Myotis lucifugus | reverse complement strand
TCCTCCCTTCCCCCAACTGGTGGGCAGAGTAACGGTAAACATGATGTAACCTGCAGCCCAGAAAATACCTGAGTGCCTAACTATGTACCTTATATGGACTATACATTAAGCCACCAATCAGCACCTGCCAAATACCCTAAGCCCTTGTTCCTAAGTACCTGAGTGCCTAACCATGTACCTTATATGGACCATACATTAAGCCACCAATCAGCGCACGACGAGTACCCTAAGCCCCCATTCCTTCCCATTCCTCCCCTCAAAAGGAGTGCTCACCTCTGCACGGGTTGCTGCTCTCCCCTTGCGAGTCAGCCCAGCAGGTCTTTCTCCTAATAAAGCCTGTAATACCTGGTTTTCGGCTCCCGACTGATCTTTCATTCTGGTGCCGAAACCCGGAAGGGGCAAACGGAACGGGGACGATTCCTGGACCATATCCTGAGCATTTCAGGGAAGCAGTGCCCAGCAGAAGCTCGACCCGGGCTAACTTCCTGACTTTGCTCCGTGGTGCAGTTCTGGGTTGATTGGCCTGTCCCGGTCCCCTCTCGAATCCTGCCGAACCAGGACCCGTGGGGATCTCTTCACCTCCCGCCTTCCGGTAGGCCTTCGGACTCAACTTAAACCCCCCTCCCCTTTTTTTTCTAGCTCCCTGTGACCTGGAGGGGCATTGGGGTCTCAGAATTTCCTGTCTACTCAGCTACTTGTACTACGAAAGCCCAGGCGCCTGGCCGGGAATACTCTTCTACTCCACGGGAAAAGTGTCTCGGGGTGACGATCTCGGAACCTTTTCTCTGTTCTCTCTCTCTACAGGTTGGGTGAGGGAGCAGGAGGATGCTCCTGTTCCTTCCCCAACTTCCGATAGCCCTTCCCCCGAGTCATGGGGACCTCCCAATCCAAACACCTTGAAACACACCCTTAGGGTGTCTCCTCGCCAATCTCTCGACTCTTGGTCTTTCTGGCTACATCAAACCAAAGAAGCTCATTTTTCTGCAACACTGCCTGGCCACAATATGAACTCGATAATGGCTCTCTGGCCCGAGAATGGCACTTTCAATTTCAACATCCTCAGGAACCTAGATAATTTCTGCCACGGACAGGGAAGGCCTCAGAGATCCCTTACGTACAGGCTTTCTTTCTCCTCCGCTCTCGCCTCTCGCCTTACTCCTCTTGTTGCACTCATCAGATCCTCCTCACAAAGTCCCCTTTGCCCCCTCAAACCGATCCTCAGCTCCTTTCTCTGTCTTCTGACACTTTCGACCCAGTCAATCATTCCTCTCCACCTCTCCCACCAACCTCCACCCCCTTTTATACATCTTCTCCCTCACCTGCAGCAGATTCCCAAAACCCAGACCCTCTTAACCAGCAACCTCCTTCTCCCCAGTCCCTGAGAGCCCAGATCCTGAGAACGTGAGCTCTAAAACAGCCTTTCCCATCTAACACTCATTCTCAGGCCACCCAAAGACTGCCTTCCTCAACAGCCTCTTCTATTCCTGCATCCATTCTAATCCTGAGGGAGGCAGCAGGAACTGAGGGCATAGTCTGAGTCCATGTCCCATTCTCTATGCCCAGCCTCACACAGATTGAGAGGCATCTCAGGTTTTTTTTCCACTGACCCAACCACCTTTACTAAAGAGCCTGCCCCAGTCCTATGACCTGATTTGGCATGACATCTACGTCCCCCTTGTCCTCCTCTATAGAAATTTACCACCTTAGACCCCACCACCCCAGAGGGAACCCTTCTTCTAAACACCCATTTTATATCCCAATCAGCCCTCTACATACACCGTAAACTTCAAGAAATAGATACAGGTCCACAAACCCCTCAAAAATACCTCATTAACCTGGTCTTCAAGGTTTTTAATAATAGAGACGCAAATCCAAAAACAAAGGTGAGATCAGGCCAGGCTGAGGCCCAGAAGGAGGCCTTCCAGCTCCTAGCCACTGCTCCCATAAACCCCAAACAAAGTGCTGGTCCTCCAACCGCAGGTAAGTCAGGGGCTAAGCCTCCTCGGGGCCCATGCTTCAAGTGCAGCAAGGAAAGGCACTGAGCCAAGTCCTGCTCAAACCCGAGACCCCCGCCTGGGCCCTGCCCAAGGTGTGGAAGGGAAGGCCACTGGAAATCAGACTGTAGTCTTGTCCCTCCGGTCCAGGCCTCAGCCAGTCCAGCATGGTCACCCTCTGGATCCGGTTGAAGCTCCTAGACCTCCTGGGACTGCCCACTGAAGAAGCTGCCCAGGCCCTGACAGGGCCCCATAGACTTACATCACCAGGACAGAGCCTTGGGTAATGACTGTGGTGGCAGGTAAGCCGATCTCCTTTTAATTGACACTCGGGCCACTTATTCTGCCCTCTCCGAATTCGCTGGGACCCTTGTCCCCTCCTCAGTCTCTATTATGGGGGTTGACGGATCAGTCTCACAGCCATTAGCCACCTCACAGCTACACTGCATCTTACTAACTTCCCCCATTCAGTTTTCTCATTCTACCCCGGTGCCCAGCCAGGGCTACCATGTACCCCCTCATAAAGCCCAGTTGTCCCAAACCACAGTCAGCTACCTCAGTCTCACTCTCTCACCCCACAAGGCCGAGCCATTCCTGGGACTGTAAATGCCTTATCTCCTTATCTCCTCTATGACTGTCCCCTCCTCTGAATAAGAGGTTTCTTCTTTCTCGGGCTCACTGGGTATCTCGCCTCCAGGGTCACAACTTTAGTTTTCTTGCAAAGCTCCTCTATGACATGACATGGTGGAGGGACCTCCTCACTGTGCCTTTAGATCCCAAGGCCAACATTCTTACCCCTTTAATGCTCTGAGAACTGCTCTGACCTCAGCGTCTCCTCAAACCCGCCCCCCGGTCTTCGCCCTCGTTCCCAAAGGACAACTTTCTTGACTGC
>NW_005871368.1:1111643-1145024 GCF_000147115.1 Myotis lucifugus | reverse complement strand
CCCGGGTTTGAGCCTGACCGGTCAGCACGCAGCATCGCCTTTGTTTTGTGTTTTGTGGGTTTTGGGGGTTTGTGAGTGATTGGGTGTGTGGGCTGACACTCCCACCGCTGAAGCCCCGGCCAGGGCAAGGCCCTCCTTCCAGGAGCTCACGTGCTAGTGGGGAAGAATCGAACCTGGGACCTTTCAGTCCCACAGGCCGAAGCTCTATCCACTGAGCAAAACCGGTTTGGACTCTCAATTTTTTTTTTGCTATTACCAAAAGCCTGGAATGATAGATCCTCCCTTCCCCCAACTGGTGGGCAGAGTAACGGTAAACATGATGTAACCTGCAGCCTGGAAATACCTGAGTGCCTAACCATGTACCTTATATGGACCATACATTAAGCTACCAATCAGCGCACGCCAAGTACCCTAAGCCCCCATTCCTTCCCATTCCTCCCCTCAAAAGGAGTGCTCACCTCTGCACGGGTGGCTGCTCTCCCCTTGCGAGACAGCCCAGCAGGTCTTTTTCCTAATAAAGCCTGTAATACCTGGTTTTCGGCTCCCGACTGATCTTTCAGTGGTGAAGTACCATAAACTGTGTGGCTCAAAACAACAATAACTTATTCTTTGACAGTTTCAGAGGCTGAGAGTCCAATATCAAAGTGTGAGCATGGCTGGCTCCCTCAGAGGCTGGGAGGGGGAGGGTGGGAGGGGGTGTCTGCCCCAGGCCTCTCCCAGCGTCTGTCCGGGGCTTTGTGACAATCCTTGGAGTTCCTTGGCTCCTGGGTGGACCACCCGGCTCTGCCTTCATCTTCATCGGCGTCCTCCCTGTGTCTGCTCCACACGGCACTTCCGTCTTTCTACAAGGACGCCAGCCATCTTGGATAGGTCCACCCTAATGCCCTCATCTTAACTTCATTAAACTTCATTATACCCGCAAACACCCTATTTCCAATTCAGGGCATATGTGCAGGTACTGGGGGTTAGGACTTCACCCTACATTTTGGGAGGACAAAATTCAACCCATAATACCGACCCGTTTCTGAGCACCCCTCCTTCCAGACACTCTTCTTGGAGTCTCAGCCCATCCCTGACCTCCCCAGCCCTAGCCCCGACCCTGCCTCAGAAACCCCCCCCCCCCCCCCCCGCCGGAAGGTGAGGCTTGGAAGAGGGAGTGAGAGGGGTCGGCTTTAAACACTAGTTGGTTAAAAAAAACAAAATAAAGTTTAAATGTCATGGTCTGTTTTTCAGATCCTATCAAAATAACCCCATGCCACCACGGAGACACCACCAAAGGGTGTCCTCACCCTCCCTGTGGGGGCTCCGTCCAGTGGGAAGTCCTGTCCAGAGGGAAGTCCAAGGGCCCAGGGCAGCCCTGTGGTCAGGACTCTGTACTGAGGGCTCTGAGTCCCAACCTGGGGGTGGACAAAGGGTGCCCCACCCAAAGAGGAGTTCGGGGGATTCTGCCATTGGGTGGAGGGTCTCATGATGACTTCTAAGAATCTTAATCACTTGACATTTTAAGGGGGAAGAACAGAGTTTCATAAGTCAAGTTCGTAGATACCCAAATGTTCCTACGGCTCTCGGCTTTCTTCAGAAAGCCCATTTCCATTGAGAATCACCACTTCTCCCGCATCACTGCACACCACAAGCTAACCACTGTCCAGCTTTCTCTGCAGTTTTCTTTCTCACTTCACCCAGTGACTGTGTATGGGACAGACAGAGACTGAGAAGTTCCTCTGGCCTCTGTGGGACCCGGCCTGGGGTGCATGGGTCAGATCGCACGTAGGCAACACGGCTCTCTCATGGCTCAGGTGCCCTGCTTCCTCCTGGTTGAAATCTTTTTCTAACGCCAACAGGGCTCAGACACTTTGATTCCAAGGAGCCTGGCCCGCGAAGGCTCTGTCGCCGTTAGTAGCTCTGCAGTGGCACAGGCAGCGGGGGTGGCTAATGCCCGATACATCTGTTCCCTTTGGCAGGTTGCACATGGGGTGTAACGTGCTGAGGTAGGTACGTTGCAGAAGTTTAGTCCGAGTAAACACTCACCAGCTCAATCCATAAGCGTAAGGGCTGCTGCCCCTAAAACCGGGAGGCGCAGAGAGACGGAGGTTGTCTCACACTCGCTGCCTCCCCAGGGGCTGCCTTCGCCGCCGGCCCCCTTTCTGCCCAGCATCGTCACCATGGTGGAGTAGTGTGTCACTTTGTCAGCAGTGGTTCCTTAATTCCATCCCCACGGGATCTGTTAGGGGATGAGTTGTGTCTCCCCAAAGTTCATCTGGTCCTAACCTGAGTACGTCTGAATGTGACCGTAGAGGGACTTTAAACTGAGGTCCTTAGGGTGGGGCTGGTATCCCTGTCATAGGAGGAGTCTAGGACACAAGGACACAGGCAGGACCACGTGGAGACAGAGAGAAGGCACCCCTGCCAGCCAAGGAGAGGCCTCGGAAGAAGCCAGCCCTGCTGACATCCTGGCCTCAGACACCAGCCTCCAGAACCGGGAGGAAATACACTTCTGTGAGTAAGTCCCCCATCTATGGGGTTGAGTGATGGCAGCCCCAGCAAACTAGTACGGTATTCTTACTCTCTCTCCCCCATTGGGGCAAAATAAATGGACCCTGCCCCTCTCCTTTGAAACATCACACTTCCTACAACCCGCTGAGAGAATGACGGAAGCCCAGATAGAGCGAATGTCCTCACTCCCCCTTGTTTTCTTAGGCGCCTCTGGACTGAGCGTGGGGTGGATGCTGGGGAGTGAGCCCTCGGTCACAGTCACGTCTCCTCGGTCAGGGAACACGGACGGGGAGGCTGAGCGGTGGCTGGGGCTGCAGGCGGAGCGCAGGGCCTGTGTGTTCCTGCCTGGTCACCGCGCACTCAGTACAGTTCTGCCCGGCCTTTCCCCCGGGGTCAAGGCGATGACAGATTCAGGGAGCAGCTTCATACCCAGACCGCACCCCCCCACATCTTAAGGCCTAAAGAGGATTTTCCCCAGACTGCCCTGTTAGTCTGTTAGGTACTTCTGCAGAAGTCTGCTGATCTTATCTCTAGTTTATCCACAGGCTCGTCTTTTATATTCAGAGAGTTCGGCTTGTGACTGAGAAGACCAGCGATAAGCGTCGTGCTTCCCATCGCCTCCCTGAGGCCCCTGCGCAGGCAGAGCTGTGAATCCAGCCAATTCCAGCCCATTTGAGTGAAGGCGAAGACAGGGAAGGAGGTGAGAGGTCAAGGACTGGAAGCACCTTCCTGGGAGGCTGGGAGCGCTGCCTCTTTCCTCGGTTTTACAAAGTCAGCCCCCCACGGCAGAATGGGGCGACGGGGACTCCCTCCAGCTGGGGGCCTCACAGCACGTGGGCTCCAGGCAGGGGGAGGGGGGTGGGGGAGGGGGCTGGGGGTGCCCAGTGGCCGCAGGGAGTCACTGGTGGTTCCAGGCCTGGCTTCGCCTGTGAAAGGAGAGCATTAGTCAGGATGATTGCCAGCGCCCTCGCCGCTCTGAGCGCTGTGATTTCGTCGTGTGAGACCAGTTAGTGGAGTGGTTTTCCATGAGTTCATGGGCTTCCGCACTATCTGCCCTGTATCTTTACTGGCTTTCTTTTCGTGTCCGGTGTGGGCGGCCTAACTTTCATCTCCTGCTTTGCCTCCGGCTGGCGATCACTATCCCATCCAGTAAAGCGGTGGCAGGTGTGGGCAGCCACACACTGTTGGATGCAGAAACCCGAAAAGAGAGGGGAAGGCCCTAGCCCAGGGGTGGGCAAACTTTTTGACTCGAGGGCCACAATGGGTTCTTAAACTGGACCGGAGGGCCGGAACAAAAGCATGGATGGAGTGTTTGTGTGAACTAATGTAAATTCAAAGTAAACATCATTACATAAAAGGGTACGGTCTTTTTTTTTTTTAGTTTTATTCATTTCAAACGGGCCGGATCCGGCCCGTGGGCCGTAGTTTGCCCACAACTGCCCTAACCGGTTTGCCTCAGTGGCTAGAGCCTGGACCCGCGGACTGAGGGGTCAAGGGTTTGATTCCAGTCAAGGGAATGTACCTGGGTTGCAGGCTTCAGCATATACAGGAGGTAACCAATGGATGTGTGTCTCTCACATCAATGTTTCTCTCTGTCTCTCCTCCTCCCTTTCACTCTCTCTAAAAATCAATGTAAAATATATCCCCAGGTGAGAATTAAAAATAAACAAACAAACAGACAGACAGACAGATAGATAAGAGAGAAGGGAAGGAAAGAAGGAGGTCTGAGAGGGGAGAGCAAGATGAGGAATACTGGCTCAGAGGCTCCCAGTCAACTGTCCTGTCCATCTGGACTCGTGTCCTTTCTTTTTAAAAAAATTCTCACCCAAGGATATGTTTTATTGATTTTTTTTTTTAAAGAGAGGAAGGGAGAGAGAGAAAGAGAGAGAAACATGGATGTGAGAAACAGATTGGTTGCCTGCTGTAGGCACTCCAACCTCGGATGGAGCCGCAATCTAGGTATGTGCCCTGACTGGGAATCGAACCCACAACCTTTCTGGTGTCTGGCACAGCGCTCCAATCCACTGAGCCACCAGGGCAGGGCATGGATGTCCTTCCTGACACTCACTGTGTGAGGCAGGGGTGCTGGGAGCTGGGAGAAGAGACTTGGTTCCGGAGCAAGAACCACTGTCCTGAGATCCCAGGACCAGAGCCAGTGGCGCACTGTTACTCCTTCGTTGCCGCCCAGGGAGGTGAGGGGGCTCTCTGGGAAGTGGACTGTCAGGGGCAGAGGCCCCACACGTTCTTCACGCTGCCTTTGGGAGACCTCCTTGGCCGGTCTCCCACACTGAAACACGCCACGATCGTAGCCATGACAGCACTTCAATGAGGGGCTCTGCTCAGCCAGCTCAGGGGACCCGCAGGTCCCAGGTCACCCCCCCCCCCGACCCCCGGGCTCAGCCTGCCTGCAAGCAGCTGCTGGCGGCTCCCCGCCCGCCCTGTCCTTCTGTCCCCACCAGGAAGTGTCGGGCTCACCCACAGACAGCTGTGTTTGTTCCCAAAGCTTCCCTGCCAGTTGCTGTCCAGATTAAGTAATTTAACCATTTGTTATGTAGACCAATAAAGCATCAATTTGAAAAGAAAGAGTTGTTTTAATAAAAGCTACGGTTGAACGCTTTGGAAAGTTCAATAAAGGTGAATTGCTAACGAAAGCGAACTTGCTGTTAAAATGGGTGTGAGTGCCATGGTTACAGGACCCTGAGGAGAAACGTAAAAATCCAGGATGGCATGCGTTCTCCGCTAACCTTAATAAAGAAATCCAAACTGGAACTCATAACAAGGGTGTGGATGATGAAAGACACAAAATTCTAATCAGGACAACTATGATTTTTTTAAAAAGACCTTGGCTACAGGGATACCAGCAGATTGGTGAATCAGTTACACTGTCATGTTTTAACTTCAAATATTTAATATATTTAATAATATATTAATACTTAATATAGTTGATATAGTTAACAATATATTTACTAAATATATTCTGCTCTTTATCCAGTTTTTAATATGAATTGACTAATGACCAGTCCCCAACCTCGGAAAAAGAGGCTTCGGGCCTGTGCCATTTGTGTCAAAGATCGTGGCCATTCCCCAGAGGCAGGGATCAGATTTTGTTAGTATTGTGTACTCACCCACTCCCTCACCTACTGCCTCGCCCACTCACTCACCCACTCACTCCCTCCCTCACCCACTCCCTCACCCACTCACTCACCCACTCACTCACTTACTCTCTCTTCAGCTGCAGGGACCGGTACATGAGGGAAGCGGGGGTGGAGTTGGTGGTGCAACACTTGCCCCCAGGGGCCTATGGTTATTCTGCCTGGTGTACAGAGGCAGCCAGCCGGGAATCACTGGCATTGGCCGAATTGCTGCTTACCGGTCAGGTTCATCATGAGCATCACTCAGCTCGGTTCTGGAGGGTCCTTGGAGGGCTGGGGCTGGTTCTGAAATGCTGCCTCCTGCCCCCAGGGACCAGCCTCTCCCTCAGCCCCAGCCGATCTGTACCGGGCACCCACCTGAGGCGGTTCTTGACCCCCTCGTGGCTACGCTGGGAGCATCAGACATCGGGACTAAAGTGGATTAATTCCCACCCACATCACAAACCCAGGCAAGACAGCACAGTCCAGGGGTGGCCCAGGTCTGCTGCTCTTTCGGCGAGAAAATGCCTCATCCATGGTACATCCTAAGCAATGCCGTGCTCTCCGGCAGCCCCAGCAGGCTCCGCCAGAAGTGTCTTCCCTGTGGAACGAGGGGAGTGGTGTGAGAAGTCCCCCGAGGCACGACTACCCCTGGTTCCAGCACCCCTGGGCTGCAGTCACGTTCAGCTGGCCTGGGGCGTGGGGTGCTCCCAACATGGGGTGCACAAGGGCACTCCGGTCTGAACCTCCAGAAGACACCTGCAAGCCCTTAAGAGGGGAGTGAGATTTCTTTGAAAGGTTTCAAAACTTTTTATTGAATATTTATGTACTACAAAAGGTACATATGGCATCTATGTAAGATATTAAACACAGCAGTAAATCAGACACTCGATATGCCCACGCCCTCCCCCATCCTATTCACTTCCTTCTTCTGCCCCAAAGCAATCATATCCCCACACTTGTGTTTATCATTTTGGAGTGGGTTTGAGCTCTCAACTTAGAGATTTCATAAATATTCTGAAATGGTCCCTTACACCGGCATCAGCAAGGAGAAGGCTGGGCGGGGGTGGGACTTGGCCTTCCCTCCATTCTGCTCACATCTCAGGCAGAGGGTCCGCTGTTCCACGGAGGGGACTGGCTCTTCCAACGATGTGCTTGACTCACTCAGTTACTGAAACAAAGTGAGTGCACATCCCCCCATTAAACAGGCCCCTCAGGCAACAGCAGCTGCTGACATCACATTGGTCTCTGTGCAGGTTTAACTACCACATGGCCCTGCCAGCTGAGGAGGCCACACTTACCCGGGACACCTGCTCTCTCCAAGGTGCAGACTCTGCCGAGTTTACAGACCTCTGTGACCCGGGCAGCTCTGTGCATGTGAGAGGCGGAGGTCAGTCACAGGTTAGAAATAAGAATGTTACAACATCTGCAGAATATGCTAGGCTGAGCCATTTTCAGATACAATGCCGTACTGCTGTTGTACATCATTACGTAATCTTATAAGATAAACTCCATGCACAAAACCGCCAGGACAGCAGAAGAGCAAAACTGACTCTGAAGCCCTAACCCAGTGGTTCTCAACCTTCTGGCCCTTTAAATACAGTTCCTCATGTTGTGACCCAACCATAAAATTATTTTCGTTGCTACTTCATCACTGTAATGTTGCTACTGTTATGAATCGTAATGTAAATATCTGATATGCAGGATGGTCTTAGGCGACCCCTTTGAAAGGGTCATTCGACCGCCAAAGGGGTCTCGACCCACAGGTTGAGAACCGCTGCCCTAACCGGTTTGGCTCAGTGGATAGAGCGTCGGCCTGCGGACTGAAAGGTCCCAGATTCGATTCCGGTCAAGGGCATGTACCTTGGTTGCAGGCACATCCCCAGTAGGGAGTGTGCAGGAGGCGGCTGATCGATGTTTTTCTCTCATCGATGTTTCTGACTCTCTATCCCTCTCTCTTCCTCTCTGTAAAAAAATCAATAAAATATATTAAAAAAAAGAAATGGTAGCTCTTTAAAACAAAACTGACTCTGAAAAGGAATGAAATGGAAATCTTAAGACAGAAAAGTCAGCCACCTGGGCTCCTGGACTGGGCTTCCCCCACCTGGGGGCACAGCACTTCTCTGAAGGAGGGAGGGGGGCCAGAAGAGACCAAGTGATGCCAGGAGTTGGGACCCCCTCTCCCCACACAAACCTCTTTGCCTGAAATCCCAGCTCTACTAGAGGCCCCAGCAGAGCTCCCGGGTTCTCCATCAGATACTGTGTCCAGCAGGCGCATGCCTTCACATGATTTTGTCAAATGCTCCTACACACAGACTGCAGCTTCAGAACTCAAGTTTTAGTCTGAGCCAGAAAGCTGGTTTCGACATTTTTGGTCCATCCCTTTATGTGGACTAGGGCAGTGGTCGGCAAACTCATTAGTCAACAGAGCCAAATATCAACAGTACAACGATTGAAATTTCTTTTGAGAGCCACATTTTTTAAACTTAAACTATACAGGTAGGTACATTGCTATTAACTTAATTAGGGTACTCCTAAGGCTTAGGAAGAGCCACACTCAAGGGGCCAAAGAGCCGCAGTTTGCCGACCGCGGGACTAGGGGACTTTGAAGAAAATAACCTTCTGATTCTCGCAAATTAACTATCACGTAAGCTGCCCGATTAAAAGAAAACACTGAAGTTTAGGGTTTATACACTTTCATTTCTATTGAGAACAACTGTTGTTGGAACGTAAACCCAGGGATTCAGAAAACATTCTAAGTGACACTGGAATGTGTTCACAATTTTGTGTTCATTTCTCTAAAATTTTTTCCTTTCTAAGCCCAAACTCGGTCTAGGTTTATGACTCAGGACTTCAGTCATGTTTTCCTTTACTTGGGGAGGTGGGGTGTCACTATAGACAATATTTTCCTTCTTCCTCTTTCTATTTCACAATTTGGAATCTGCTCCCTTGAAAATTAGGCCCAACCTGTCACCATTTGCACAAAATCAAAAGCCTAAATGATCTTTTCCTGACCTTAGGAAACCAGACTCAATGGCTCGCAGAGGCTCCCCTCCGCATGCGTCACTATGCGTGGAATACAAAGGCCTCCTTTAGGGGTCCCGTCAGCCTGAAAGGTTTCTGGGTGTCTTGACAGGAGGTGTGGGTGTTCTTGGGCATTCACACGCCTGCAGTGGGTGGCTGCAGTGTGCCTCAAAATCTGCAGGAGGCAAGAGTGGATCAGGCCCTGGCTGGTGTGCTCAATGGTTAGAGTGTCAGCCTGCAGACTAAAGGGTTGCGGGTTCGATTCCCGGTCAAGGGCACATACCTGGGTTTTGGATTTGATCCCCAGCCCCAGTAAGGGTGTGTGCAGGAGGCGACCAATCGATGTGTCTCTCTCACATCGATGTCTCTCTCTCTCTCCGCCCTCCCTCCCTCTCTTCCACTCTCTCTAAAAGAAAATCAATGGAAAAATAGCCTCAGATGAGGATTAACAAAAAAACAAACAAACAAAATTGGACCAGGGCTGGGAACTCCGTTAAGGCAAAGAAATGTGCCCGGGAGTGAGACGCCTGACACATGGCGAGTGTGTGTGTGGGGCAGTAAGGATGTTCTAGAGCAGCGGTTCCAACCGGTGATCCGCGGACCACGGATGGTCTGTGAGGTCCGAAAGGTTGGCGACCGCTGTTTTAGAGGGTGTGACTGATGGAGGGGGAGAATGAAGGAAAGCAGGGCTCCCCACTGGAAGGTGGGATCTGGCAGCTGTAGGGAACGGAACAGGAGGCTGAAAGACACCAGGGAGAGCCTGAGGGTGCCCTGCCACTGTCGGGGGCATGCCCTGTGGCCGCGCCCCGTGCTGACCTCCGCTCCTATTCTCTAAGTCAGAGGCTGAAGTGGAGGCTCACCAAGGCTCTTGGGCAGGACGAGGACCTCTGAAAGGTAACCACACTGAGGAGGGAATCCCGCCCAGAAAGCCGTCCTTTCAATGCAGGGCTCACTCAGTGCTCCCTGCCCTGGGCTCTCCGCGCTCCCTTCCTCTGGGGAGCAGCAGTGAAGTGCGCGGAGCATTTTGCACTGTTTTGGCTGCACTGTGCTGGGTGCTGCTCGAGGTGAGAAGGAACCCAGAGGCGGCACGTTTTTGGGTGTGCTTGTTCTTCCCTGAGACCTTCTGCCTGGGAAACGCCTCACAGGCCACATGACCACAAGTCGCACACTCTCAGGCTGTCTAGTTCCTGCCCTTGGTCAGGGCGTGCAGTGGAGGACACCCCCACTCCTGCCGACTGTCCCTGCAGCCTGTGCCTGGGACCCGCGGGGCTCCGTCACTTTAGCCCCATTCTGAGCAGCCGACGGCCCCAACAGGCCTAAGCATGGGGCCTCTCGAGCCAGTCCTATTGGCAGGAACAAAGGGCTTCTCACTGCAGAGCAGCATCCAGATCTTCTGAAGAAAGATGAGCAGTCAGGCAATTTTTTAGGGGAGTGAGGTGGCATGTAGTATAGCCTAGAACAAAGTTTTATTTAGGTAGGTCTAATAAAAAATACCCAAAAGTAATGCACGTTAAAAACTTTATTGTAAGTATCATACATGTCCAAATTTACATCAATTTGATACATTTCTGCTCATTTTGCAGAACACAATCATACAATTTCCTTAAACCTTGAGCCACCTGTGTTAGGTCTCTTCAGCCTCGCCCCCTCTGGCCTCCCACCATCTCCACGGCGATGACAAGTCCCTCAGGTGACTGCCTGGAGCCCAGGTCCCAGTCTGCCCTGGGCCAGGAGCGCCTGCCCTATTGGCCCAGCCTGCCCACCGTTCTCTGTTTTCTCTCTGACCCACTCCCCCCTAACCTGGGTGGATAACTGTGGATACTCTAAGCAAAGTTCACTCCAGGTAAGTGTCATGGAGTATTCCAGAACCTAGAGTCAGGAACTGATTATCAGGAGGTGGGGAGAAGGAGTTGGGAAAAATTCCCTGGACAGGAAAGGGCTGGACCAGGGTAGGAGTTAGTTCTCCGTGTCTCCCTCATCACCTAGGCCTGGCCAATACTGTGGGCAGCAGATAGGTACCCCTAGGAAGTGTGGCCAATGAACAGCCACTAGGGCTTGAAAACAAATTTGAGGGGAAAAAAACAGCGATGAAAAAAGTCCCTAAGGGATAACCTGACATGTCCTTTCTGAATAGCATTCCCCTTTCTCCTTTTACGGCGTTTACGATGAGATATAACGTAGGATGATGCATTGTAAGAAAAAGGATAATATTACAATAGCTGTAATTTCCCATCTGGAGTGCTATTCAACTGCTTGCAGACAGCTGCAATTTTAATGCATTTTAAACACATTAGAAATGAGTGATGATTCTCCGGACTAAGGAAAACACCCAATAAAAAAGTAAAGACAGAAAATACATGCTAATTTAATGGCAAACTTACTTTAGAGTACTGAAACTGATTTTCCATACCCGAACAGTAACGACCTTGAATTAGGGAGGGAGCAGCGGGACCCGCCCTTCGCCCGAGAAGATACTCAGAACATCACTGGACGCAGGAGCCTCCGGCTGACACGGGAGCAGGGATGGCGCCCGCTGTGGTCAGCGGCTCGGCCAGTCCCAGTGTTGTCCGCGGGGACGGTCAGTGCTGCAGCAGGAAGTTGGTGGCCACATTAAGGTCATTATTCGAAGCTCTCAGGGCTTCCAAAGCATCGCCTCTGGAAAATCCCATCTCCATGAGCCGGGCCACCTGAACAGAAACAAGACCAGAGACCGGGTGAGGCTGAGGGCACTGTCCCTGGTCCACCAGCCCCAAGTGCTCTTCACGTGAAGGACAGGCTGACCCCCACCCCCCAGGAAAAAAACCCAAAAACTAATTTTCGTTTCAGTGTGAAATCTGAGGTTCAACAAATCCTCACAGGCACATTTTAAAGTGCTTAATACATAGAGCCGATAGATATGCACTCGCCCATGGAGTCCTCCTTTTAGAGATGAGGAATGGTGCACCCACGGGCCCAGTGACCTGCCAGCACGAGCAGAGGGCGGCCGGGCCGGGGCTGGAGAGCAGGTCTGTGGAAGCAGCCGCCGTTCACCACACTCCGTGTCAGATCTGACTCCGGAGGAATGACGGCTCAGCTGCACATCCTTATGCAGGTGAGCAACTGTCTAACTGGAGACTATTCCCGATGCTGGCGGACACTGACCATGACAATGCCTTTCCGTTCTCGGGGTCACCCTGTGGGGCACGTCCTGTGCATGCCCACACGGTGCCAGCATTTCACATCAGTCACGGGCTCCGCAGGTGGCAGCAGCCCTGTGCGCGGAGGCGGTAGGTAAAGCCACAGGGGCAGGGAGGACAAGGCTTGCATTTTTTAAACCACAAATCCTGAACCTGTGAAAAAAGGGGTTTCCTGTTCTTTTACCTACAGGCAGTCTCCAATGTCAAAACTCCAGAGATAATAAAGTTTATTCGTAATGGAGTTTCCCACTTAAAATTGTATGATAAAAATGTCTGCGATGCTGGAGAGCCACGAACATCTACTTTTTTGTACTTACATTAACATATACCACATTTGCAATAATATGTAGTCGAAATGATACTCCTACGAATGCTGAGATTTTCAATGTGCTCATTAGAGAGGCTTCTGTGGCTGAGTGATTAGTCACCACTGTGGTCCTCTTTCCTGTAGAAAACTGGGTGCTGGGTGCTGGGCGCTGCCCCGGGGGGGGGGGGGGAAAGGAACTCCGACCCTGCTCTTTCCCTCCTTCTCTGCTGAGGGGAGTCGGTGTGTGTGGGAGCGTGGGGTGGGCTGGGGGGTGGGGGAGAGAGCAGGGTGTGGGAGGCCTGAGTGATGGGAGGAGAGGGAGAAGGTGCAGGGTGCAGGGTGCAGTGGGCAGCTGGCAGGGGGAGGGTGGGAGGGGGGGAGGGAGTAGGGGTGAAGTGGGTGCACTTCCTCAGGAGCCTTGGGAGGGCACACAGGGGATGTGAGTTCCTCTTTAATGGGGTTCTGGCCAGTGTTTTTCAAAATGAGACGGTGACCCCTTGTGAGTGGGTCATGAACAGCGAGTCGGTTCAGACTAGGGTTAAAGGCTGCACGCAGTGAGGGGCTTCCATAAGCTTCATATTCACACAGGTGAGCAGCGGGTGCGGGTCCCACGGGGGGCGTGGTCAGAAGCCTTGGACAGCTGTCTTCTAAAGGAGTGGTCGGCCTGCAGGCACGTCCAGCTCAGCTGCCCAGGGCGATGGACAGTGCGGACGAACAGAATGGCCAGGATCTTCGAGCTTCATTTCCACTCCAGGAAAGAAGCGCCTTTGCAGAGGGTCAGGCACCCTCTTCCCTCATTGGCCAGATGCGAGTTCCTCCTCAACGGGGCAGCACCTGCCGCTCACTAGTGTCTCTCGTGGGGACAGCAACAGTATTGCCATTTGGAGGAACAGAAAGCAGCCCTATTTCCTTTTCTGCGCAAAGCACTTTGAGAGTCTGAGGGCTGCCTGCCTCCTCCCTGAACCCCCTGGCGTCTCTAGGCCAGCACCCCACTCCCGGGGTGTCCCAGGCACGCGGCGCCGTCTCCCACAGTCACTGGGGGTGTTTCCTGCTGGAAGGCTCTTCCCTGCGCCCCTGGCCTGGTTGCCTCCTCCTCATCCACAGGATCTCAGGGTGCTTGGCCCTTTTCCATGTCTCCAGACGGGGAGGAACCCAAGTAGAAGTCTCGTGGCCCCACTGACCTGTCCTTTCTCATGACTGTGACTGTCCCCTGTACTTACAGGGTCGACTGCCTCTCCCCACACTGTGCTCCAGGCCTGCTAAGAGCCCTGGCTGTGTTTGTCCACCTGTGCCTCAGTGTCCAGCACCCTCCAGCCCAGCCTCCCCGTACATGCTGCCCGTTTATGCCATCTCAGAACACAGCACCCAACCCGAGTACAGGGCCCAGCATGACCTGATGGGGACAAGGGCAGCTAGACTGCTGTCTTCCTGTGACCACAGCCCTTGCTTCAGTAGCATGCGCACATATGTGCAGTTGAGTGTACTCATGCCCTTTTGTATGTAGCTACATCATACTGTGGTGGCCAGTTAAGGTGGGGCCTGCTAAAAACCCTCTGGTATTTTCACATAAAACGCTCTCAAGCCAGGCCTCTCACACCCCACCTGTGAGTTTATACTTGATCTTCCGGGTTCAGGAGCATACAACGCTGTTAAATTTCCTCTGATCAATGAGGAGCCAACTCAAACTACCTCCAGTTTAAATTCTGTGCCTACCATGTGAGTCTACCCCTCAAGCTGGAGCATCCCCAGATTGGATTAGCAAACCTCTACCATGGCACTCACGTGATCGCTGATGAAAATGCCAAGCAGGTCAGATCAAAGACAGGGCCCAGACCTCACCAGAGACCTCCCTTTCCAGTGAAGGGGCCAATCAACATCTTGTTAGAGATTTTTCATGTTTCACACCCACTTCGTATGATTACCCATTGTGCAGGTCACCAACATATCTCTTAGGGTGAGGAGATACTGTCAAATGTCTTGGTGACATCCTGTGTCAACAGGATCAGTTTGGTGCCTTCAGACCACAACGCTCTGCTCTCTTTAACGCTCACAGGCTATCTGTTTGATAATCTACTTGAGACTTCTGCCAGACATGAAGCATCCCTTTTGCCAGTCATTCTCAGAATCCACACTTTCCCCTTCCTTGGAGCATTTCAAATGGAGCGTTACCTTGCTTTCTCCACCCCGATCAGGACTTGTGCTGAACACATGTCACCGGGGAGAAACCACCTCACTGGTCCAAGTACTCGGACTAGTTATTTCCGCTCCTGGACAGAAATAACCCTGCGTGATGCTTGTTCTGGTTCCTCCAGTTAAGAACTGCCTTTAGTGGAGTCGATGAGCCCGGTGAGGAGGTGGGCAGCTCCACCTGGCCTCCCTCTGTTACCCACAGACGCCACCGACCAGCGTGGCAAACACTACATTCTCACCTCTTTGCTGTCTTAGAGGACTGACAGGCTGCCTCTTTGTACCTTGCCAGCAGGAGCAAATCTACTTTTTTATTTTTTTTTTATTTTTCGCTAAAAGTATTACAAAGGGTATTACATAAGTGTCCTTTTTTCCCCCCCGCCCTTGACAAGCCCCTGCCCTCCCTTATCCCCCAGTGTCTTATGTCCATTAGTTATGGTTAGCAAATCTACTTTTTCGGTAAATCATGATTTAAAATCATTTAAAAATTGGCAGCTAATCCAGATGTGGATGACTGGCCGGCCCCAAGGTCCCCAAGGCCCCCAAGGCGGGACAGCGGCCGGCCTCGGGTCTGGGCGTGTCCCAGGTCGGGGAGTGATGTGCGGGTGAGGAGAAAAGCTTTCTCTGGTGTGAGGTTTCTCCTGGGCTCCCCCTCCCTCTCACACAAACAACCACAGGTGCAGGTCGCTGGCTCTTCCCAGGTCTCGCAGACACTTTCTCAGAGTCTGTGCAGGTAGAAGCCCGAAGCCTGGCTGCTGGTTTGAAGCTGGCGATCAGGCCCCATTAGCCACAGCTGGCCTCGGGGCCTGCTGAGCCTTTTAGGGCTGAGAAGACAAGTGTGATTACGAAATTTTATTGCTGGTACTTGGACCAGATGAAGAAACTTATGAAATAGAAACAGCGTTAACACAGTGTTTCTTTTCAAACACTGAGTAATGACACTAAGAAAGGGTGTCTGTGAGTTTCCCCTGGTGTCCAATGCTGTGAACATCATGGAAAAATGAAACTGCACGTATGGGCTGGGGTGTGTGGAGAACCATTAGCCAGAGCAGAGGAGAAGTAAAGAATGAGTAGTGTTTTCCGACTGCCCCAGCCCACAGGGCAGGGCACCACCCTCCGTGGTGGTTCAGCGGTTCACGGGGCATAACCCACAGCACCGAGAGCAGCTCTCCTGGCCGGATGATAACAATTACTGCTCGGACCTTACTGTTTATCTGCGCTGAGAGGCCCTTCCTGCCCAATCTGAGTGCAATTCGTTACCGTCTCTGAAATGCTTACACGAGTTTCTGTGCTCAAACAGCAAAAGAGGAAAATCAAGACCCTTGCAGATCTGTACAGGTCAGGTAGGCAAAATATAGACAAGATTCCAGGAGTTTACAATTCCTTAAAATAAAAACACAGGGTAGACTGGCAGCTGGTTGGATCTGACCCAAGGGCAAGAGGCTCATCCTGGCCACTGCGGTTGGAAGGTGGCGATGCGGTCGATCAGGGGCAGGGCTGCAGGTGGCCTCGTGTTCACAGTGTGACCTCAGCTAGGGGACCAACACCTCAGCTCCCAGCTTCCTCACGTGTGTGAGAGGCCGAGAACAGTGACTGGCGTAGCAGGTGCTCAGTGAGCATGACCTCTTCCGATAATTATCCTACTGGACAGCGACTGGGCCTCGCGAAGAGCCTGCCCTCTCAACCTCTCAGGTCTCAGTTCAGAGACTGACAAAACCACCCTTGGGTTTTGTTTTCGGCATTCACTTTAACTGCTTCCACTTCACTAGTTTTATATCCTTTGTTAGTCAAAGAACTGACGTGTCTTTTACAAAGGATCAAACACAGGCTGTTCTTGGAGAGGGCGTGGCTGGCGTGGAGTGGCTGGGAGGAGGCTCAGAACAGAAAGCCGCCCCTTCTGGGCCTGGGTCACTGCCATGGAGGGAGCGCCCATGCTACCCCAAGTGACAAGGACCTGCGTAGACATGGCTGCACCGCCAACGGCGCCCACATGAGCACCCACAGTCTCAGGTAATGCAGCCATGCTTAAACACAGATGCAAGCGAATTCTGCAACCTATTTCTAGGGCTTAATAGCATACAAGAATTGGCCTAAGAAACCTAATGTGACGAGAACGAACAAAGTCAGAGGATAGGAAAAATCTTTTTAAAGGGTGAGCGTAACATCCTAAACAAAAAGCCCAAATTATTTTAGTGACTCTTAGGAACACCTTACTTTATATCTGTATAAAGTCTAGGAAATATTCCATTTGAATGATCATATAAATAATGGTATTTATAGATATTCAGTTTACCACCCTCCCCATCCAAAGCATATGTATTATTAAATATGTTAATTCACACGGAAAACCTAATCTGTTTTCTCTGCAGGCGGTTTCCTGTCATTTTAGTTCATCTATTGTCATGAGAACCATCTGCTACCGACCTCATCAGATCTAACATCCAAGGGAAGAGAGAGTTTCAGTGTAAAATCTCTTGGCATTATTTGACCAGAAGATAAAAATACGTCCTGATGGGTTTAAATAAAGTTGAGGAAGTATAGGAACCTCATTGATTCAACGACTACTCACAGACTGTCTCCACTGCTCTAAGTCCTGCCCTAAGGAACCACAGTCGGCTGGGTTTTGTGACTTGTGGGTTATTTTCCCTGGCAGACGTGAGCTCCGTGAGGGCTGGTACCACGTGTGTCTGGTTTCCCACCCAACAGAGCGTGGCACAGAGAAGGTGCCTGGGCATTGGTCAGAGACGGTATGTAAGTTCAGCGATGTAAGTTCTTTAAGGAACTGACAGTTGTTGGGGGACAATGACCAATAAACATCTTGGGGACAAAATGAGAAAGTTAGTAAAACTCTTAGGACTCTGGAGAAGATGCTAAGATAGAGACACTGTCTGATTTAAGGGAGTCAAGAGCAAGGCAAGCACACATCTCCATCAGCCCTGACGGGCGGGGTTTGCAGAGGTCTTGTATGCTAAGCCGGCAGCTGTTTTTTCCTTTCTATCATGCAAGGGCCTGACTCAAGTGCCCAGGCGTCCACCTCAGCAATGGCTATCTGGAATAATCGCATTGCCGGCCACACGACTAGATAAAGAGCCAGCTGCCTTTCCCCAACTGAAGCCCCTTTGTCTTAGACTCAGAGATCTTGGCTGATTTCAATAATTGACAATTTGGGCCACGTGGTTTCCTCCCCCACACTTTAAATTCCCACTCTTACGTTTTAAATTCACCAATAAAGAGGGAGTCTGTAAGACCCAGACCCCCACCCTTGACCTCCATAAAAATGAACCCCAGGCCCAAGCTCGAGCCCTTCTCTCCTCCAACCCCACCCCCACCTCTCCCTCTCTTGCTCTCTATGTGGGCCCAGGTGTGCTGTGTAATCCCAGGTCTTGAAAGTAATAAACTTCTATTTTTTCAAAGTTTCCTGATGATTATTGCCAAGCCGAGACCAGCACAGAACAAGTCTGCTTAGAAAACTTTAAAAATGCCCCATAGGAATTTTCTGAAAAGCATTTCCGTCCACATTCCTACTGTTTCAAAGCACAGCAAGTACCTTCCTCCTTTGCTGATGTATCCAGAAAATCTGTCTAAACATTCTCAACACGGAACAGCAGAATAGAGTTCATCCTGGTTTCTGGTCTAAAAACCTAAACCACCCTTTTCTCTAATTGCTTTAGAAACCAGGTGTAGTTGGGTTAACAGCCAAAACGTGTTAATGCTTTTCCTGTCTTCCACATTCACTTACTCCCCTGAATGTACCCTCTCCAATGCCTGCTTGCTCTCCCTGAGCACGGGAGTTCCTGGAGGCAAGGATCCCAGGGAATCAGACTGAAGGGATAGTGAAGGAGAGCTGGGTACAGAGATTCCAGCTCCGCCTTATCCCTGGGATGGAGACAGCTGTGGCGGTCCCTCCTCATGACCCGCAGGTCTATCCGCTGCCTCCCCAAGGCCCCCGTGCCACAGCCCCCAGGCGGCCAGCCTGAGGTAGAGGCATGGGCCCTTGGACAGAAGTCGCACCACAGAGAGCACTGCCACCGCCTCTGACAGTGCTCCAAAGATAATATGCTTTTCAAAGAGGTCACGCTGAGTGAGAAAAGAAACCTACAGAGATGGAGATAAGTCTGTATTAATTTTCATTCTTTTTTTTTTTTAATAAAAAAGAGAACACCCTCTGTGATTCGGACATGTGTTCCCTACTCTCTCAAGATAATCCGCACTTTGGCACTCTACTTGCACATCAACAAGTGCAAGAGGAGCCATTCCAGTGAGATTTACAGCGATTCCTCTTAGTGATACTCCTCGGCCTGTTTTGTTCAAACAAGACTGTGGTTTTAACTTCCCTTTAGCTAAGGGTGTCAAAAACAAGTGTGGTTTTTTTCTGGTTCTTCCTTCCCAAATTTTGACTCTTGCAACTAAGTGATGCCCACCTGGAAGGTGGCCCAATCCACCCCCACACTGGGTGGCCCATCGGGGACACATGAGCTCACCCTTCCCTCCTCTTCGGTTAACTGTTATGTGTTACCCATCAGGGCTCACCTCCTCTCCTACCCCGGCTGACGCAAGCTCACTGTCAGATCTCTGCGGGTCAGAGCGCTCTTCCCCATCACCTGACCGCTCTCCTCCTCAGACTGCTGAGCCCCCGCGATTGCATCAGCCGAGCCAACTGTTTCTGGTTATGCCCCTGCCCGGCCACAGCTGCCCCTTCCCTCTGCACTCTCCGGCCTGGCTCAGGGTTTGGTACTGAGAAGGCCTGGTTGCAGGCAGATGAGCGCCTTTGCTTACAGCTTTCACAGTGCCCAGCAGCATTAGGCACCCCCAAAAGTTGGTTGCCACCCAATGTTCCCTTCTAAAACATTTAAACGTTGGTATTTTCTTAGAAAACAACACTTCCAGTCTACAAGCATTAGAGATGGAGAGGCCTGACATGGTACCGC
This sequence comes from Myotis lucifugus, assembly GCF_000147115.1. Lineage (NCBI taxonomy): Eukaryota > Metazoa > Chordata > Mammalia > Chiroptera > Vespertilionidae > Myotis > Myotis lucifugus. Next base: position 1,125,778 of record NW_005871368.1, on the reverse strand, counting down.
TCTGTAGCCCACTGAGAGAGAAGTCCACTGGCCACCCCTTCTCGCTCCGCCCTGCTCTACCTGCTGCCGGGCACCATCTCTGTGTCGGGCTCTGGGCTGGGTGGGGCAGGAGAAAGGGTGTCAGCCCTCATGGGGCTCACTGTTTATCAGGGAAAACACACAATGTGCCGGTCACCAGACCAGAACCCAGCGGACTGCAGTTAGAAGTACTCAGAGCAGGAGCATAGCAGGCCTCACACACACAGGTCAGCGAGGAGGCTGCTTTACAAGGTCTCCTGGAGTTGATGGGTTCTTCGGAGGCCGTGGGAAGGGAACCTTGCGGAGGGTTAGAATCCCTCACACTAAATACGTTCTGCTGCTCATCAGCTACGCTGTGAAGTGTCTTGTGTGCTCTGCAGTCATTCTCTCTCACTTGGGCCAATGGATACCACAGAGGACACTACCGGTGTCCACATGACGGGTCTCCTGTATTATAAACCTACTCAGAGGTAACAAGTCTCCTCTGGGCAAGAGTCTCGTAAGCACCCGCACAGTTACCTGGGCAGGGATGGGAAAATTACATACGTGGTTATGCTTAGAATATGTCCCTTCCTCTATGTCTAGTTCAGCCGTGGGCAAACTATGGCCCGCGGGCCGGATCCGGCCCGTTTTGAAATGAATGAAACTAAAAAAAAAGAGACCGTACCCTTTTATGTAATGATGTTTACTTTGAATTTATATTAGTTCACACAAACACTCCATCCATGCTTTTGTTCCGGCCCTCCGGTCCAGTTTAAGAACCCATTGTGGCCCTCGAGTCAAAAAGTTTGCCCACCCCTGGTCTAGTTCATCCTCCAGGGAAACTCAGTGATGTAATTCCCTGTTTAAAACCCTGCCAGGCCTATGGCATAAAGCAGAAGTCACACACCACCTAGGGCCTCAGGGGAGCCTGTCCTGCCCCCTCCCCAGGCGGTGCCTCTGTCCCCCTCGTCACCCTCCATTACCTGTGCTGCCCCAAATTGGATGCACTTTTCAGCCCGCCACGTCTTTACACATGCCTCTGCCCCCAGCCCTCCAGCACGGGAGCACTTCCATGTAGTTGACGAACACTGTCCCCTTGCCTGGCTCCCTGCACTGGGCTCTGTACCACCCAAAGGCTATTTATCTCTGTATTTCAGAAACATAGCCCAGTGGTTAGCCCGTGACAAGCAGATAGTAGATAATTGTTGGCTAACCAAAAGGCAGAGCAGATGTGAATGGAAGAGAGGAAGTCAACATTTGTAACAGCCCATGTATCTTCCTTTTGTGAAGTCTCAGCTTTGGTTTAATCTTGTTTAACTTCCTTGTCCAGTTTTACCTCTGTGTCCCATTACGCATAAACTAAAAGGTCACTGTCTAAGCTTGGGGAGGAGTTGAGAGAGACCAACTTGGTAAGTTTTCCCCCCACTTTGATTAAAAAATAAAAAGTAAAGCCAGTATGACAAAATTTCATTATCTGTTAATTTTGAGTATGGGTATATAAAATTCCCTCATTGAAAAGAAAAAAGTCAAGAAGAGGGGAAAATAGAATAAATAAACATATGTGTATACACATATATACACATAAATATTTATTTTCAAGATAATAGAAATATGACATTTAATTATTAAAAATTTTTTATTGCATGGCACTTGAGTTTGGCATATTCTTAAAAGGGGCTGGAATAGCATCTACAAGGGGTGCTGAGCAGGCAAAGGGGCTGGGGTCTGCTGAAAAACAGTAGGACTGGACAGTGAAGAACTAAAAATCCAGAAACTGAACAACAGCAAAAATACAAAAAGTGACAAAAAATTTTTGTGGCTATGACTAGATTTAATAAGGGATGCACATTCTTTCTTAGAATATTTTTCTTTGTTTTCGAAACATATCTTGAAATTCCTGAAGTACTTATTTACATCAGAAAAAAAAATCATTTATATTTTTCTTGGTTTAGAAAATTACCAAATTTCTTAATGTATTAAAATTATGCTATATTAAATAAAGAATATGTAGCACATTTAATTGAAAAATTAAGCATAAAAAATGTTTTGCTAATTCGAGCTATCTTAATGTTACCAACAAATATCATTTTAGATAATGTCTAGCCTAACAAACAATTTAGAAAGTCAAATGATAAGGAAGCATATGTTAAAAACAAGCTTTCACATAGTTACAGCTTTTCACAGCAGAGCAAGGAAGAAGTAAATGCTGTTTTAAACGGATATTCACAACATGTTAACCTCACTGTTATCATTCTGGGGGGATCAAGGAAAATGAACCTTAAAGACTTCAATTTCACAGCCTGTTGTTATCACCTTTTGACACTTTTTTTTTACAAAGTGACAAAACTAAGAACTATCTCACCTTTAAATGCCTCGTTAACGGCTGCTCTGTGAAGAATGGGATTTGAGGTTCTATGAAGTAAACAGTACTAGATCAGAACTCTATTTTCCTTTTACCTGAATTTGAGAGCATCAGCTTACTTTTTGTTGTGTTTTTAAATGTTTTTATTGATTTTTAGAGAAAGAGGGAAAGGGAGAGAGAGAAACATCCATCAGCTGCCTCCTGCATATCCCACAACCTGGGCATGTGCAATCGAACCTGCAATCTTTCGGTGCATGGGACGAAGCTCAACCAACTAAGCCACATCAGCCAGGGCTTAGCTTTCTTTTCAATGTCACCATAAATATCTTACAAATGCTGTGTTATTGGGTTTTATTTTCTTAATGTGTGGATAACCTCAATTCCCATTCTTCACAGAGCAGCCGTTAACGATATGAGGCATTTAAAGGTGAGATAGTTTTGTCACTTTGTTAAAAAAAAAAAGTGTCAAAAAGTGATAACAAACTGTGTGGAATTGAAGTCTTAACGTTCTTTAATGAATCATTTTCCTTGATCCCCCCAGAATGACAACACTGAGGTTAACATGTTGTGAATATCCGTTTAAAACAGCATTTACTTCTTCCTTGCTCTGCTGTGAAAAGCTGTAACTACATGAAAGCTTGTTTTTAACATATGTGGATATCATTTTTCTAGAAACTGTCTAATGAAGGTGAAATAGGACGATATTAATCCACCTCTCAATCTTAGGGAGTTGCCGAAAGTATCCGTCTGAACGGAGAAGCTGCCAGGGCAAGGGGTGGCTGGAGCAATTCATCAGGCACAGTCAACTGGTTTCTTCCAGAAGCATTTGTCGTGGCCTCGTCCAGGGTGGCAGTGGGAGCCCTGCCCAGGGGCCCCTCCTGGGCTCCAGAGAAAGTCCGGACACAGCTTTGCCACAGAGACTGGGTGACTTGGGTCTGAATGGTGTTTTACTTTGGGGCAGGGATGGAGGAGATGATGCCCTGGGGGTGTGACCAGTTATGAAATGCTGACCTTGGTTTGCTTTCATAAGAAAGCATCGTATGCGGAAGGAAATGTGAAAGTGTTATTATTGTAATACTGAAAACTTAAATTTTTATAGATTTTTAAAAACTCTAATTTGAAATAATTTCAAACTCACAGAAATGTTTCCATGATAGGAGCGAAAACCTCCGATGGCTTCTCATCCGGACTGAGCCACTGCTATTTGCCACAGGTGCCCTCTCTGTCTACACACACACATTGTCAGTTTTCTGAGCCCTTTGCGACTAAGTTGCACACATCATGTCCCTTGACCCCTTAGTACCTCAGTGTGTATTTCATTTTCTAAGAACAAGGATATTATTTTTCCTAACCACAGTAGTATAGACACCAAATCCTAGAAACTCAACATTAATAGACAACTACTAACTAATCCACAGTCCAATTTCATGAGCCGACCCCCGATTTTCCAGCACAGAGTCCATTCCAGGATGGATCACGTATGCGTTTAGTTCCCAGTCTCCCTGGTCTCCTTCAGTATGGGCAGTTTGTGACGTCAGCATTGCGGAAGAACTCAGGCCGGTATTTATGGAACGTCTCTTAGACGGGGTTGTCTGCTTTCCCTTTATGAGCAAGGGGATGTAGTTTTGTAACACACGACGGATGTGTCCTTTCCAGGCTATGCCCACAATGCTCTTTGTTCCATTACTGGTAATGTTAATTCTGATAAGGTGGTTAAGCTGGGGTCCAATTTCTCCACTGTATAGTTACTATTTTCTTTTTGTAAATAATGAGTAACGTGTGGGGAGAGATTTGAGATGATATGAATAGCCTGTTCTTCATATACTGAGGGTTCTTCCCTGAATAGAGTTTAATTCTGATTATTCCACACTGTGATTTTGCCATACCATTATTTTTTCTACTTACTACTTTACATTTTACTGAAAGGAAAAGCATTTCCCTAGCCTTTGTATATATGTAGTTATCTTGCTAATATCACTATGAACTCATAGATTTTCCCCATCTCCCCCATGAATGGATTCTATTACAGTGCTATAATTTGGTGCTCAAATCTGATGTCTCAGGTTTGGCCAGGGGACCCCCTCAAGCTGGCTCCAGTGTCGCCGTGGCATGCCCCTCCATTACAGAGCACCCCCTTTATTCTTTGCATAAGGTGGTCCAGGTCATCTTGCACTGCCTTTCCCTGCATCTGGGACCCACCATTTCTCTAAAGAGGCTGGGCCCCATTTGTGAGCAAAAGTATTTAGAAACCAGATCTGGGCAGTGAGTGTGCTCAGTGTTGCAGGGATGCCACTGCTTCCGATCCCTTTCAGTTGACAGAGCTAAGATACATGCACATACACACATGCTTATTAAATCATACGTTTATGCTGATAACTCTAATTCCAATCCAACCCCCCAGGGTTCTTCCTTGTCTTCGCCCTGTACTATAGGTTTATTTTCCTTCTTCAACAGTAAGATCAAGCTATTTCCTCATTTGCTCAAATATACAATATAATTTCAGAATTGCTGTACATGTACCACTATGAAAAATAAACCTACAAAGACTTTAAGATTTCCTTGCAGTTCTTTTTTTTCTTTTCTATTTATTATTATTATTTTAAAAAATCCTCACCCAAAGCTATTTTTCCATTGATTTTTTTTTTTAGCGTGTGTGTGTGTGTGGGGGGGGGGGGGAGGTGGAGAGAGAGAGAGAGACATTGATTGATTGCCTCCGTCACACACCCCGACCAGGGCTAAGGACTGAATCTATAACTCAGGCATGTGCTCTTGACAGGGAACTGAACCTGTGACTCTTTGGTCCACAGGCTGACGCTCCAACCACTGAGCCACACCAAAAAGGGCAGTTCTCTTTTTCTTTAGAAAGAAGGCATACTATGTTCAAAAGTTACTGAAATTAATTCCCCCCTCCCCTATGATTATGTTATTTATTTAAAATACAGTTGTATCATTCATTTCTGTTTCTTTTTAGTTTTACTGTTGTCCCAATCAATTTGCTCTTTGAATAGGTAATACATTCACCTGACTCCAAAACCACACAAAAGGGGTACTCAGAAAAGCACCACTCCCTCCCCATCCATCTGCCTTCTTCTCTCCCTCCCTCCCCTTGCAGGGAACCAACTTCAACAGTTTCTTGTATATATGAAGTATTACAGATCTTAAGATAAATGATCATAATGTATTTGTTTTTAAATCACGCCTTCCTCAAACTCATAAGACCCAGAGTAGCCAATAAAAGCCCAAAGTATCTATCACTGCTACAGGTGGCATGTTAACTGCTATCAAAAATCTCTGTATTTATATGCTGGATTTATTTCAAGCGTAGTTCACTTAAACTGCTTGAAGTTTGAAGCATTGGTTTAGGGTAAGTCCCAGGTGTTACTGATTACCTGTTCCTCAGAAACTTCTAGAGGAGGGGATGCTTGTTGTTCAGCCCGCCGACCTTCCTGATAGTTTATATTTCGTCGCTGACGTAAAGGAGGGAAAAGTCGATTCCAATTGATCATTCCTCCCTAAAAAGAGATCAATACACAATGGTCAGACACAGAGGGGCAGAACTGTCATAATGCTTGGGAGAGCTTTCTCTTGCAATGCTGTCACATAAATAGACTGAGAAATAAAATGTCATATTGATCTGCTGTCTGCAAGCAATCTACATCCTAAAGTATCGCACCATCCTTCAATCAATAGGGTAAAATCAATAGAATGCAGGAGCACAGAGAGAAAAGAAGGTAATGGGTCCCACCAAAGTTAGTTGTGCAATTTGGCTCCAGAAGGCAGAGATGTTCCCAACTTCAGCCCCACTGTGTCCCACCTCCACTGACTCTGAGGAGCTCAGGGGCTTTCTGGGTGTGATGGAAAAGAAGGCATGGAGAGCAGGTGACTTCACTGCAGGCAACCAGAAACTGGGCTTCCTTCAGCAGCTCTTTAAATGCTCCTCTTCCTCTTATTCAAGTAAATTATGTGCATGCTCAGTGGAGGGAGACTGCAGGTGGAGATAAAACCCAGGTTGAGGGGCAGGCTAGGGAATGTGTAGGTAGCCCTCACACAGGGACAAGAGGCTCAGACGCAGGATCAGAGCTGTCCTCCTGAGTGGCCCCATGGATAATTTAAGATGGGTGGCAATGTCACTTCTTGCTTATTCTACATTATCAATGAAAAGGAAACCACCATGTGAAGGAAAGCATTATATGATGCTTAAAAAAAAACACCCCACATTTTTAGCTAAATGCCAATATTTTAATGTATTGAATTAAATATCTATTTCTAGATTTAGGAAAAATTATAGACTGAGACAACCTGAAATTTTACAACAAGAATAAGTAAAATAAAAAATATTTCCCATGTATTGCTGGCTGCAAAATGAAGCAATGGAGGCCCGAGGTGCTAGAAACAAGCTCTGGGAAGCGGCAGCAGCAGGCAAGCAAGCTACCAAGGACAGGGGAGTAAGAGTGAGCACCTCCTGCCAACCCAGATTCTCTTGGGTTGTACCACCTATTTGGGTCTGAAAGAGTTAGTGATTTTGAGCTCACTACCTACTTACAGGCACAACCCTCAAACGGCAGCACCCTCAGTGAATGAGAGGACAAGAAAAACTAACCAAAGGTCGACCTTCTGCAGCGAGAGAGCAGGAATCATGGCCTGCCTGAGACTTTAGAAATGAGGAATCTGGGGTTCCAGTTGCACTACACATGCTCTAAGAACCCATAAAACTGGTCCTGGGATGGAGACAAATATAAGTAAGGAGCCAAGCAGAAGCAAATATAAGATTACTCTGGAGAGAGACCCTCCTACCCCAGGACAACATGTGCTTTGCATATGTAACTCCAGTGGGGAAAGATTCAGAATCCAAACCCATTACAAGCAAGAGTAGTGTGTATAATAAGTAAGAGGGTTAGATCCCCAAGAACCTAAATTTAGAACAATCTTAAAACAACTATGAAATCAGAAGTTTAAAAGTGACTAAGATACAGAGGAAGACTTAAAAAATTCATTATAAATTTTTTTTGAAAGAAAATAAGGAAATTAAAAAATAAATATATTATACAAAAAATTTCTGGAGAAATACTTGCAGAATTAAATTCAAATATATTAGTCATCACAATAAATATACATGGCCAAACTCACCAACTCAAAGACTGAGATTCTCAGTTTTGAAATCTCTCCTATCCTATCCCCATTCCCAACAACAGACAAACTAAAATATAAAGACACAGACAAGGTGGTGTAAAGAGATGGATAAAGGAATATCAGGAAGGTACTAACCAAAGAAAGCTGATGTTGCTATATTCATGCCAAATAAGTAAGTCCTCATGGACAAAAAAGGCATTATTAGGGATAAAATCAGTAGAATACATTGATTTTTTAAAATTTAAAATACAACAGCATCAAAATATACAAAGCAAAAATTAAGAGAACTACAAGAGAATAAAAAACATCCAGACATATTTTTAATTTTTAGCATATCTTGATAGATCAAGCAGACAAAAATAATAATATAGATAATAAAGAATAAGTTTTTTCTGAATAGATGTATATAGCCTGCACTCAATATTTAGAGACTATACAGTCTTTCCCATTATATGAAAAATATTTATAAAAAGTGACTGTGTAGCCAGGTGGCGTGCTCAATGGTTGAATGTTGACCTCTGAACCAGGAGGTCAAGGTTCAATTCCCAGTCAGGGCATATGCTGGGTTGTGGGCTCAATTTCCAGTGTGGGGAATGCAGGAGACAGCCTATCAATGATTCTCCCTCATCATTGATGGTTTTTATCTCTCCCTCCCTCTCCCTTCCTCTCTGAAATCAATAAAAAAATAAATAAAATATCAGGCCATATCGTCTGACCATAATGCAATTAAATTAGTCAATATCAAAATTATAACATACAAAATAAAAATTCACACAAATGGAAATAAAAATTGGAAAAAATCATAATGGAAATGAAAAAATATCTAAAAGTTAATAAAATTGAGATTATTAAATATTAAAGCTTGTGGGATGTAATTAAATAGTTGATATAATTTTAAAATATTGAGCTTAAATAGAGAAAATGAAGACTGCAAATTAAAGTACATTCAATTTAAGAAGTTAGAAAAAGTAAAAATCCAAAGAAATTAGAAAGAATAAAGTAGAATGTTGAGAGCAAATATTAATAAAGTGGAAAACAAAGACAATAGAGAGAATCAATAAAACCAAATACTTGTTGAAAAAGTAAAATGAAATTGATAAATCTGGAAAGCCTGGTTAAGAGACGAAGGAGCACAGATAATATTAGGAATAATACAAAGGTTGTAATGTAGATTTTAAAAAAGTCATAAGAATACGTTATTCATACCAATAACTTTGATAAAACAGAATTTTCTAGACTAATATGACTTATGAAAACTTACTCAAGAAGAAACAGAAATTGGCAACCATTTTTGAAAACTGTTCCAGAGCATCTGCTAAAACTGAACACGTGTGTCTGCCTCAGCAATTCCACTTCTGGACAACAGACCTGCAAACACATGTTCACCAAAGACATGGACTGGATGCTGCACTAGATGCATAATAAAAGACTAAAACCACTCAAATGTCCATTAAGTAGATTGAATAAATTAAAGTATAGTCACATAATATAATACTGTACAGCAGTTAAAATGAACAAACTACAATAATACACAACAATAGGGATGAATCTCTTAAATATAATGTTGAATAAAATAAATAAAACACAAAGGACACATTTATATGATTACTTTTCCATAATGCTTACTTTTCTGTATGTTATACTTCAATAAAAAGTTATAAAGAGAAATAGAAAACCTGAGTAGATAGACTTCTAGCCATTAATGTAATTAAAATAGTATTTAAAAATCTACCCAACAAAAATCTACAGGTGAAACCTATGAAACCTTTAATGAGTTGATATCTTATACAAATTGTCCTAGAAAAGAGAAAAAGATGGAAAACTGTCCACCTAATTTTTTGAGGCTAATATAATGTTTGTTTTTTATCCCCAAACCAGACAAGGCCATTATGAGAAAGAAAAATTATACAACAATCTGTTTTTCATTTATGAATAAATGCAATAACCCTAAATAAGATGTTAGTAAATTCTAACAATGTTAAAAAATAATCTTATCTGGTATGATGTACTACATTAGGATTTATCTCAGGAATCTTAGAAAATATAGTAATGTAATTCACACATTAACAGATTAAAGAAGAAAAATCAATTTGATAAAACTTAGCACACATACAAGAAGAGACAAGAATCCCTATTACCACCTTTTGCATTCAACATATGACATAGCATAATAAGGCCTAAACCAACCAACATGAAAGAAAATGCAGAAGGAGGGAAAGGGAGAAAACAAAACTCATTAATTCACACATGGTAACTGTCCACCTACAAATTGAGAGGTAGTAAGAGAATCCTATATAATAAAAGGGTACTATGCAAATTGCCCCTAACAGCAGAACAACTGGGAATGACTGGTCACTATGACACACACTGACCACCAGGGGGCAGACGCTCAATGCAGGAGCTGCTCCCTGGTGGTCAGTGCGCTCCCACAGTGGGAGCTCTGCTCAGCCACAAGCCAGGCTGATGGCTGCCAGCACAGCGGTGGTGGTGGGAGCCTCTCCCGCCTCCTCAGCAGCGCTGAGGATGTCTGACTGCAGCTTAGGCCTGCTCCCTGCTGGCAAGTGGACATCCCCCCAAGGGCTCCTGAGCTGCCAGAGGGATATCTGACTGCCAGCTTAGGCCCGTTCCCCTAAGCCAGCAGGTGGACATCCCCCGAGGGGTCCCAGCCTGCGAGAGGGCACAGGCCGGGCAGAGGGACCCGCCGAGTGCACAAATTTTTGTGCACCAGGCCTCTAGTACAATATAAAAAAGACTAGGGTGCGGCTATAGGGTTAAGCCTTGGACTGACCTGTTGGCAAAGCCACAAATAAGTCCTAGCTTAGAGGGCACAGTCCTCTTAGCATAATTAGGCTTGACCTTATGATGCTCCCTAGATCTTATCTGGGAAGCTAATGGGCTGAGGGAGGTGCAGCAAGTGCTGCCAAAACAAGTGAAACTCACAAGAACATTGTCACTATGGTGACCACTACCTTGTTTACCTCTGGCTATAAAATAAAATAAAGGGTCAACTTGCTGTCTGGATCTCTTTCTCTGTGGCCTCAGCCAGGCACAGGAAGATCCACCTAGACCCAGCTTATTCTCTTTGTCTGTCATTTCTTCATCCATTCACCGCCCTCACTCAGGCTTGTGGAACCCTTGGCTGAGCTGGCTTGGCACAAAAAAGTATCGATAACATTCACCTACTGTGATCATTTAGAAAATGTAAGTACAAAAAAATTACTATTTACAAACAGAAATAAAAATTATTAGGTACTTGGCAATTAAATCCAAACAAGATCTCTATGGAGAAAACAGTAAACTCTTGTTGAAGGCTATCAGAAGACCTAAATGAGTGGGAAGACCTGATACGGTATTCTATCCACACACTGCCAATTCCAGCCTAGAGCAGAGGCTGCTGGTTGACTCCTAATACCTAGCTTCCCTTTTCCTTAAAAGTGGAATTTTTGGGGGTGACACATTACTACTGCATTTCTCAGCTTCCCTACATGGACTCAGTTCTGCCAATGGTCTGGTAGGGCATGTGAGACCCAGGAGAGGCCTTAAAGCAAGGGTGCCCCCTTCCTCATCCCTCCTCCTTCCTGGAGCTCAGGCAGCCAGCCTGGGCAGAGGTGGGAGCTTCAGGCTGAGGACAAGGCAGCAGCCAGAGAAAAGGAGCCTGGGGCCCAGCAACCTCATGCTGCCACCTGCCAGCCCGGGGCTGTCAATTTCTGTACAATGTCTGTACGAGAAGCACACTTCTCCATGTTTAAGGCTTGTTATTTTGTGTTTTCTGTCATACGGAACTAACCTAGTCCCAAGTGCTATATATTCAAAATTGAAACGTGTGTGTTCTGGTAGACTAGTTGACTTGAAGTTAAGGGTCAAAACTAGACATGAATATTTTGAAGAAGTATAATAAGGGAGGATTTTTCTCTACCACTTATTGGGACACACTGTTAAACTGTAGTAATTAAGGTAGAATGGTATTAGCACATGGTAGACAAACAGTGCAAAGAAACAGGAAAGAGTCAAGGAATAAGAAGTAATAACACTTGGTACATGATGGAGGAGGCATCACAAGTCATCAGGACAAGGACAGACCACCTAATGAATATTACTAGGACAACTGGATATAGATATGGGGAAAGATAAAATTAGACCTTTACTTTATGCCACATACAAAAATAAGTTTATTTAAAAATAAACTCCATAGATTAAAGACAAGTATGGAAAGCTAAATTGTTAAAAATTGTAGAAGACATAAGAGAATATTCTTTATGTCACTAGGATAGAAAGAATTTCCATAACAAAAATAACAAATAAATCATAACTATTACAAGTAAGAACTTTTATGTGACTGAATAATAAAGTTGGAAGACAAAGTAAAGATTAAGAAAAAATGTTTGCAACATATAACTGACAAAGAATAGTATCTACAACATATAAAGAACACTTAAAAATGAGAAAAAAATAAATGATTCAAGAGAAAAATGGATAATGTATATGCATAGACACTTTCCTATACATTAGAAGAGGAAACCCTGAGTCAATAAACATAAGAAAAGATGTTGAACCTCACTAGTAGTAGGAATGTACATTAAAACAGCAATAAGTTATTTCATACCTACAGGACTGGCAAAAATAAAAAGTCTAACAATACCAAGTTATGGGGATGAAGAAAATCGGAACTCTACATATTGTTGATGAGACTATACACTGGCACAAAATTTTGGACAGCCACATGTCAAGATCTAGTAAAATTATGACCCAGCAATTTCATTTCCAGGTAGCTATGAGTGCCTAATGGGGCATGTCTATAAGTAGGGAAATAAACAAGTGGTTCTGTTATATGAACAGCAAGAATCTAGATGCACATGGATAAAACTCAAAAATACAATGCTGAACAAAGAAAGTTGTCCAAGAATATGTATATACAGTAACATTTATATAAATTTAAAAATACTTAGAACAATAGTGTACTTTTTAAACTATTTAATGGATATACATTAGTAATGATTTGCCCTTCCCCAGGGGATATTTGACATTTTTGGTTTTCTTGTGTGTGTGTGTGTGTGTGTGTGTGTGTGTGTGTGTGTGGTGGTGGTGGGGGAGGGTGTAGGTGAGGGACAGGATGGTGATGCTGCGGGTATCTGTGAGTAGAGCCAAGGATGCTGCTCAGCATCCTATAAAGCACAGGATAGACCTCAAAACAAAGAATGGCCTGAGCCAAAATGTCCACAGTGTCTAGGCTGAGAAACCCTGACACACACCCATGTGGTAAGATGCAAAGGTGCGTGGGCATTAGACATGACACACCTGCTACAGGACAGTGAGAAGGGGGAAGGAACCTTCGAATCTATAACATTTCATTTCTTCAAAGGCAGTGAGAGTGAAAGAATAGGCAAAACAAAACCCCAATTTCTCTACTCCTGTGACAGTAAAAAAGTGCTGAAAAGGCAGAAAGTTACAGGAGCTCTAGGATGTTTTGACACTAACCTGCTCTTTAGGGTTAAATGTGAGCCTCTACAAACAGGAAATGTTTCCTTCACTTTGTCTTCTTCAAAAGCAATAACCACATATTTAAAAGAGGAAAAAGGAAATAGCTTGCATTTTGAACAGCCGTTTTATGAAATATCTATTAGTTGGTAAAAAAGAGTTTCAAATGAAAGAAATCTTTGTGTGAAAATAAACGCCTGGTTTTCCAACAGAGCAGGAAGCATGTGTAACACGTTATCACGCAGAAGTTACTAGGACTCCATCACTAAAGGCTTTGGCACCTGCGGGAGGATCAGGCAGTGCCTACACCGAGAAGTGTCTGCACCACGAAGCCGGGACAGAAGAGCTCTCTAGTGGCTTTCTGGGGGCTCGCAGCTCCCACAAGAGGGTAGGAGCAAGGTGCACGGTCTAGTCTTGCTCACATGGGGCTCCTGATCTCCTGGGGAGAAGGCAATACATGCAGAAATAGAACAGTCTATGGTAAGATAGTATATAATGAAGAAGGAAGCTGTGTGGCATCAGGTAAAGAGCTAGAAAGGCTCAGAGTGGGCATCGACCAATTGCAGCCAAAGCACAGGGGCAAAACTGCAAAAGATGGGCGCTGAGCTGAATTTTAGAGGATGAGGATGACTTCAACAATGGAGAGGAGAACCAGGCATTTTTCTCAAACTGTTAAGACAGGGGACTGAGAATGGGTCAATACCCCCTTCAAAGGTCAAAGCAATGTTAAAGAGTAATGGGAGAGGGACACAGTGGTAGAGGAGACAGAATGACTGAGAACAGTCTCTAGAGCCAGAAGACCTGGGTTCAAATCCCAGCTCTGCCACTTACTGTGTGTCCTTAGGCCTCAGTGCTTTAAAAACTTCTCTGAGCCTTGGTTTTCTCATCTGTAAGATGGTGATAACTACACTCACCTCATAAGGATATTATGAGAAATAAATAAAATAAAAAAGTAAAGACTGTCAGCTGATTTCTCAACAGAAACTATGCAGGCCAGAAGGGAGTGGCAAGAAATATTCAAAGTGATGATTAGCAAGAACCTACAACCAAGATTACTCTACCCAGCAAAGCTATCATTTAGAATTGAAGGTCAGATAAAGAGCTTCACATATAAGAAAAAGCTAAAGGAGTTCATCACCATCAAACCAGTATTATATGAAATGCTGAA
>NW_005871368.1:1107737-1111296 GCF_000147115.1 Myotis lucifugus | reverse complement strand
ATTGTTGCGTTTTACCACTTCTGCGCCTTCCCTGCTGACGCTCAACAGCTCCATTGCGGCCGGCCATGTATTCCGAGTGGCTGGGTTTTCTTAAATGGGAGCGGGGGGTCAACGCCGGCCTCTGTGCTGTGTGTCTGTACCTCTCTAAAGAGAACTTAGTACATACACCTCAATTATGTGTTGGCTGGTTGGGATATCACAGAAGGCTGTAAGCTCCACAAGGGCCAAGACTAACTATCTTGCCCTCATCTGTAGACTCGGCTTCATGTGCCACGGGGAATATGTAAGTACTTAAGAAATATGCAACGAATGACTAAATAATGGACAAATGCACAGTAAAGCATAATGCCGAGTTAAGTTCTATGAAATTCTCTTCAGCAAGGACCTCATAGTTAGTTGTGAGATGGGGACCTAGGTGGTAGGTTAATAATGAATGCTGGAGTGGAAGGGGTGGGAGGGGTGAAAGCAAGGAGGCGCAGAGAACAAAGCACATGGTTTATACATTCTTTAAGGACATGAGACACCATCTCCCTCTAACACAGGAACAGTAGTTACAAAGAACCACTGCTGGGGGACCATGGTGGTGCCAGAGAAACGACAAATGGTAACTCATCCTAAAGAGGGTATTTGTGGTCCACTGTACTGCTTCCCAGCGCTCTTGGGAAGCTCAGCTTGCAGTGTGAAAATAAATATGCTTAGTATCACTCATCTGTCCTCTGTGTGCAGTGCGCTACCCTGGGGCCAGGTGAAGAGGGCTGTGGCAGGCAGCGAAGTGACTAACTTCCCACGGCCCGGAAAGAGCTTAGCTGAGTTGACAGTACAAAGGTACATTAAAAACTAAACATGAGCTTGCTTTGGCATCACATATACTAAAAAAACTGGAACGATACAGAGAAGATTAGCAAAAACTAAATGAAAGCACTGAAGATGCTGCATGTGCTTAAGGACCGAGAGGTATCTTATTAGACTTAGAACTAATAACAAGCACTACTAATATAGAGGAAAGAAATACCACTGGAGGTGGCTGTCATCACCAAAAACTTGATGGCAAAACTGGAAAAAAAAAGAAAGAACAAAACAAACAAACCTCACTACCACTGCCATACATACAAACTAGTAATCTGTTCATTTATCATTTAGATAAAGAAGGAAGGTGCAATTATGAGGCTCAGAATAAATCCTAGTACGAATTTGGAAAACAATTCATTGGTAATACCTTATGAAGAAATCATCGGAGAAATGCAAATTAAAACACAATGAGTTATCACCTCAGATGACAGTCAGAATGGCTACCATCAATAAATCAACAAATGACAAGTGGTGAGGACGTGGAGAAAAGGGAACCCTTGTGCACTGTTTGTGGGAATGCAGACAGATGCAGCCACTATGGAAAGCAGTATAGAGTTCCCTCAAAAAATTAAAAATGGAACTGCCTTATGACTCAGCAATATCATTTCTGGGACTATATCCGAAGAAACACAAAACACTAATTCAAAAGTATATATATACCTCCCCTCACGTTCATTGCAGTGTTATTTACAATAGCCAAGGTTTGAAAGCAGCCCGAGTGCTCATCAGCAGATAAGTGGATAAAAAAGTGTGGTACACACAATGGACTACTACTTAGCTGTAAAAAAAAGAAATCTTACCCTTTGCAACAGCATGGAGAGTATTATGCTAAGTGAAATAAGCCAGTTAGAGAAATACAAATACCATATGATTTCACTTACATGTGGAATGAAATTAACAAAATAAACTAACAAAATAGAAACAGACTCATAGACAGAGAAAACCGACTGACAGCTGTCAGAGGGGATGGGGATTGAGGGGCTGGGTGAAAAAGGTGAAGGGATTAAGCAAAAAACCCCCCAAAACCTCATAGACAGACAACAGTATAGTGATTCTGAGAGGGTAAGGGGGGTGTGGAGAGGCGGAAGAAGATAAAAGGGGGGATAAATGGTGATGGAAGGACACTTGACTTGGGCTGGTGAAAACAATACAATTTACAGATGATGTCCGATAGACTTGTACACCTAGAACCTATATAATTTTATTAATCAATGTCACTCCAATAAATTCAATAAAAAAGAAAAAATATGAAGACTAGAAGCACAGAGGAACCTGAATCCAATCATGTCTTGTGAAGGGCCACACACCCTTACATTCGTACAGAGTGTTATAAAAACAGTATATTACATCTTTTTTGGGGCTACTCAGCAGCAAGCAGTCTTAGCAGGACTTAAACAAAAATCTCAGGCTAGATTTATAGCTCTGTTTCACTTTTTCTTTATGGTTTACCCTGCTGACCAGTTTTGGGGGCTTGGGAACTGTATAACATACCACTTTCTCAGCAGAACAGAAAGCAGTTTCCACAGTAGTGAGATCAGGAGGTGAAACACATCATTTTGCTGTTTTTAGAGCCTTTGGCATGGGAGGTAAAAGTTTCCGTTGGCACTACTGCTCTCTGCCCCACCTCTTCTTCCTTTTTCTTGCTCTGGTGGCTAGAGTTCTGAAGGCTGTGGCTTTGCCTGTCCATTCCCTTCTTGAGTTGGGAGGTCCAAGTCTAAGGGTGCTGGTCTCCGGGCTGAACTGAGATGGCAGCGAGGAGAGGTGGGAGGAGGCATCTACTGTCTACTGTCGGGAGGCTATGAAATAGCCTAGGATGCAGGTCAGCTGCTTGGTTTCTGCTGCCCCCCATGAGGAACACTCCACCTGTGTGGGAGCCAACGGATGTGTGTCCTGAGTGTTGTGTGTCTGAGTGATAACTTCTCTTGAGAGGCCTGTGACTCCTACCACAGCTGACCTTACTTCTCCTGAGATACGGTACAATTCTAACAACAGGCTAAATTAGTTTCAACTTTATGTGAGACATTTTCCCTTTACTTCAACAAAGCACCTAGTGAATCTCTGTTGGGGCCATCACAGTGGGGCAGGGGGAAACCCTGTAAAAAGAACAGGATTCAAATTTGGCCTCACTCTTCACCCTGGCGACAGGCTCTGGGTAAACTGTTTCAGCTCCCTGTGCTTTGGTGGGTGAGGACCAAGTATACTGAGATTGCCGTGCTGAGCCATGGAGTGAACACCATGCCTGCTGTTTAGGAAAGGCTGGTGGACAAACCACTCTTTGAATGTTGGCCCTTTCATCCAGAGAGAGTCAGGATCTAAGACAGGGGTGGGCAAACTTTTTGACTCGAGGGCCACAATGGGTTCTTAAACTGGACCGGAGGGCCGGAACAAAAGCATGGATGGAGTGTTTGTGTGAACTAATATAAATTCAAAGTAAACATCATTTCATAAAAGGGTATGGTCTTTTTTTTTTTTTTTTTTAGTTTTATTCATTTCAAACGGGCCGGACCCGCGGGCCGTAGTTTTCCCATGGCTGGGCTAGAATGATTAAGGAGAATTATAATTTTGAGGGAATGAGGAAAATGGTATGTTTCATGTCTTTCCACATAGTCCAATGGAAGAGCATACCAAACTTAAAGGGGTCATCTTTAAACACACCGTGTTGTAGTCAGCTCAGGCTGCCATAACATAATACCATAGACTGGGTGTCTTA
>NW_005871368.1:1011572-1107637 GCF_000147115.1 Myotis lucifugus | reverse complement strand
AGTAGGCTCCCTACATGCCCAGCCTGTAGGTTGGGGACATCTGGCATAGGAAGATGAGACCTATCTCTTGCTTTAGGCTTTTTTACTCTCTTAATTGATAGTAAACATTGAACACAAGTTATGGTAAGGACTGCACATGATAAGAACTTCAATATGGTTTCCTTGAAAATATGAATAAAACAGCATTTTTCAGTATGGGAATTATTAATTTCTGTATTACATCTTTTGTTTCTCCCCTCCTTTATCTGACAACTTTTTGGTAATTTATTTTTCCTTCTTAACTTTATTTTTTATTTTATTTATTATTTTTCATTTCCTCACTTGAGGATTTTTTAAAATTTTTATTTTAGAGAGAGAGGAAGGAAATGAGGGAGAGAGAGAGAAACATCAATTGGTTGCTTCCTACATGTATGCCGATTGGGGATTGAACCCACAACCTAGGTATGTGCCCTGACCAGGAATTGAACCTGGGACCTCTCAGTGTACCAGATAATGCTTCAAACAATTGAGCCACACTGACCAGGGCAGTTTCCTCCTTGACTTTAGCTCTGCACAGAAATTACTAAATAAAGTAAAAATGAAAATTAGTTCTGGTACTTGTTTCCAGTATGTAGTCTGACTGAAGAGGTGAAATTTGTTATTAAAAATGAGATTGGCGATTACTCAAGGTTTCCGCTCTCCTTTTACATCTCCTTCCCCACAGGGGTCATCCATTTTCATGTCTTCAGGGATCACCTCATTCCCCTACTTGCGCTTCAACAAGCTGGTGCCGGGCGGACTGTGACCTTCCTGTCAGTATTAGGTCAGCATTGCCCGAAAGCCTGGAGACTCTTTTGGTCTCAACTCTCTCCTTTATACCTCAAATCCAGCAATTCTGAAGAGCCACTGATTCTTCCTGTGAAAGGTGTCTGTCACTGTATGTCTCTGTCCCACTTTGAGATTAAGCTGGCAGCCTCTCGGATGACATCACTTCCACGAATATTGCCCCAATTCAGTCTGCACACCACCGCAGGTGAGTCTTCGTTATGAGCCCTTCCACAAAGCCAGTGCCTCAGCTGAAAATCGTACTGCATCGCATCTACTCTACACTGTTTTGAAGGTCCTCCCAAACCGGCCCCATCATCAATTGTTTGTGACCTCTCCCCTTCCTGCTCCTTCCACTCACTGTGTCCCTCATGTGCTGTGGACAGTGTCTGCTCAAACTGTGCCTGTCACCCAAAATACGCTCCCCTATTTCTTCTGACCATCTGCCCCCTGCCAGTTTGAACAGGGTCCAGCTCTTGTCCTTCATCTGTAACTGGCTTCTTTCTGGACAACCCAAATCCTTATTGCTCTCCCACCCCACCCGAGCTCAGTCAAACTGTAAAACGGGAAGCTGGACTAGATGATCTTTAAACTAATGATGATCTGCCTCTTCCTTATCAACATATTAAAGAATCTCTTGAAGCCAAGCAGTTCTCTCTCAAAAACAGATCTTTACTGTTCCAGCAGGAACCTCGCGGCCACCACCAGAGCTGCTGTGGGAGGGATTCGTAGGCAGACACTGGTCTGGACTACCTCCATCTTATACTCTCTGTACTACTCACTGGTGTCCCTGCATTGACTAAGGACCTCTAAGGAGCCTGGAGCTCCCTGAGCAACCATCCTACGAGAACTGCAGTGGTGGGCAGTTTATAAATTTGGAAGGCCGATGCGGAGAAGTGAGATGCTGTGCAGTGGCCTCTCAGGCCAAAGCCCCAGACTGTGCCTGTACCTGCCACTCCCTGGCCCGGGAATCCAGTTTCAACATGTGCGAAACACACCACTCACTGTCACTTAAAATGTATAATTTTAAAAAATCTCAGTACCGATAATCTGTGCTCTTATCTAGGACAGGAGATCATGACTCACTACTTCAGAAATTCCTGGGCTCCTTTATTCACAAACCACGTCTATTACCCACAGCCTCAGGCTGCAGGGTCTGCACCTGGGGTTGTTCCCTGAAATTCATGGCTTCTCAAGATGATCAGAGGAATTTTCCTGAGAAACGCAGGGGTACACCACATGCTCTATCCTGTCCTAGAATTGTTTTCAAAACCCATAGGGATGGTTCTTTTGGGGTCAGAAAACTTGTAAAATAATTATGAGGACCATTTTTCTTATATACCCTGGTTTAACATTATATCTGCTTCAGGTACATTTCTAAATTCATTCCTAGTTTTAAAAAGTGATAAGGGAAAAAAATGATAACAGTCATTAGGATTGCTTATACCTTCTAACATCTCCAAAAACCAAGCACATCATCACTTACTTGCTTTCTTAAATATCATGAGATTGTACCATACTCTTCTTTCTCATGAAGATACCAAGGTAGGATGGAAAATAGAAATGATTTTCTCGAGGTCACTTAATGAGTCAGTCTTGGAAAGGGATTAGAATTTAGACTGATCCTATCTTTGTCAAAAAGGTCAGTATGATCAACTACAAGAACACCAAAACGTAACCGTAGCTTCTGCAAAGAGGTACCGATTGAGATAAACAGTTCACCTTTAATTTCACTTGAAAATAGAGTCCTAGCACCTGATTTTCATTTAGTTTGCAGATTTTTATCAACCAAGCACTAGTAACTTATTCCACACCTGATACTATGCACTTCATACTTTTAAGAGGAAAGAGTCATAAAAGAGCTAGCTCTAACTGATTAGGTTGCTTTGTTGACAAGGCAGCACAGCAACTTGATGAGAACTGTTTTTAAATCAAATTGCACCAAAAAGTGAAAGAGCAGACGAAGCTAAAAAGGAAAAGTGCTGAGAAGTGCCACATGTTCGCATGCTGTTCTTAAAGCAGCTGGGGTAGACAGAATGTGTTCCTCTGGATTCAAGGTGGACTCCTTTGCTTCTCTCTCTCTCTCTCTCTCTCTCTCTCTCTCTCTCACACGCACACGCACACGCACACACATGTAGGTATACGCATAGTTTTCAGGCTCCACTTGGAATGTACTTCCTCCAGATACAATTTCTTGACCCTCATGGCTGGGTCAGGTACTTCTTCTGGAACAGCACTTGTAATATTTTACTGTAACTACCTCCTTGAGAGGAAGGACCACGCTGTCTTGTTCATTGTGGTGCTCCTAAGAGTCTGGCCAGACATTAAATATCTTTTGTGAAAAGGGCGTTAATGGAAATTATATGTTGGCGAGGTCAAGAAGTAAGAAACTTACTCAGAGATCTAGCCGGATGAAGTGGCGATGACAGAAACTGGTTCGACGGGTTGGCACCTACCAGCATAAACGTCTACTAGATGGGCCTTGCTATTTAAACACACTGAGGGACAATCATGCATGCTGCAGCATGGATGGACTTCAAAAGTACGATGCTAAGTGAAAGAAGCCAGTCATAAAGAACCAGATAGCGTATGGTTCCATTTATATGAAATGTCCACAATAGGCAAATCTATATAACAGAAAACAGATTAGTGGTTGCCCAGTGCTAGAGAGGTGGAAGTATTGGGGAGTGGTTGCTAATGGGTACGGTTTCTTTTAGATAAAAAAAGGTTCTAAAATTGAATGCAGTGGTGGTTGTACAGCTCTGTGCCTATACTAAGAATCACCGAATTATATATTTTAAGTAGGTGAATTACATGTTATGTGATTTCTATCTCAAGAAAGCTATTTAGGAACCTAAAAAATACATTGAGTACCTGAGAGCACTTTTCATACACTAAAAATATTTTACTAAATTAAAAATACCTAATTTAAAACATTTGATTAATAATAGGAACTCTCATATCAAGGCAGATATGACTCATAATAATGCATATGTTCAATGTTACCTAACAACTGTTGCTGGGGTGGATAAAGAGAGAAACAATTTTCACAGCCACAAAATGTAACTAAGAGAGGGTGAGAGAATATAGCTAACTCAGTTCAACCTAATACAGAGAAAATAACTGAAATACATGTATGAATAACGGTGAGCAGGTCAAACAGATGGCTCAGTGATGATCATTTAGGAAACACTGGGCCACCCAGGAAGTGAAGAGGTAACGCAAAAATTAGCACCAACTGACTTCATGGCTTTGACACAATTCCCACTTGGCTTGTACCATGCATGATACATTCATAGTGGGTTTCAGCTTAATTCTACTTCTAAAGTAAATGAATATTTTACAGAAATACCTTATGGGGAGTTTTATCACCAAGTTTATGTTGTGGTATATACAGGCATACCTCACAGATATTGCCGGTTCGGTTCTAGAGCACTGTATAATAAAGCGAGTATCTCAATAAAGGGTCTTATCTTTTTGCCAGTGGAGGGTCATGCCTTCAATTTGTAAAAAATGCAACATCTGTGAAGAGCAATAAAGCAAAGCTCAATAAAATGAGGTATGCCTGTAATGCCATTATCACTGTCAACCAGCAGAGAAGACGGTGATCACACAGTAAGAGAGAATTCAGACTTCTTGGTAAAAAGCTGCTGGCTACATAATGTCCTAGAGCAGGGGGTTGGCAAAGTTTTTCTGTATAAGGTCAGATGGTAAATGTTTTAGATTTTGAAAACCAAGTGGCAAAATCAAAGCTATTATGTAGGACTTGAAGAACCACTGAAAATGTAAAAACCATTCTTAGCTTTGGGTTTGGCACACAGGCCATAGCCAACTGACCCTGGTTCTAAAGGTTGTATGTTTTTTTAAGTACAATAACCATCTGGTTAGCTTCTAAATCAGGACTCTCTCTCAAACCCCGATAGCCAGAACTCAGATGCCCAATGGGATAATAATCTACACTAATAAAAGTGAAAGATGCAAACTGACCATACCTCTGCAACGCCCACCAGCCAGTCAGGAGTGTGTATGCAAATTAACCCAACAAAGATGGCGGCGGCCCCGCCCCCCAGCTACTCCGGGCCTCCGGGCAGCACGCATGCAGGCGCAGAGCAGCTGGGTGGGGCGGACGCCTGCTATGAGGGGGAAGGCGGGGATGGAGGGAGCTATAGGAGTGGCACTCTGGCCGCAGTGAAGACTGAAGGTTCTGGCTGCAGCGAAAATTCCGGCCAGAGCGAAGGCCTGGGTCCGGGGTGCTGGAGGAAAACCGGTGCCGGTAGCCAGGGGAAGGAAGGTCTATTGCACAAATCTTCATGCAATGGGCCTCTAGTAACTAATATTTGACAGATCTTTCTGGTATATAAAGTAATTACGAAAACCCTATTAGATAGTGTAAAGATCTCTCTGACAACCCAGGGTTGATCTCTTAACTACAAATTCCTTGCCTTTTCATTTTCATATCCTGCTGCATTTCTGCTGTGAGCATATGGGCTTCTACCATGTAAATAGCAGAAGAGGGAAACATGTGCTGAGAAGCTGTGGAGACTCATGCAGCAACCACTGTTCAGATGGTCATTATTCTAGGTGATTCCAAGGACTGCTCTGGAGGTCAAATGCGCAGAGGCTCTGCAAAGCTTGAATGTGGCCATTTATTATCACTCAGTGAGTAAGCAGGTGCCACCTCATCTCCATGAATGTCTTGAAAACACTGGGAATCCTCATTATCTTCCAACTGGTCTTCTTTCTCCAGTATCATCTTTTCAACTGATCATTAAGATTATGGTCAAAGTAATCTTTCTTAAAAACAAATCTAACTCTCTTCCATAAAAGGTTTCAGTGACTCACTAGTTTATGCAGGACAAAGGGAAAAAGAACTCTTAGTGTGGCATAAGAACCCTATGTCCTGACCTCGGCTTTCTCCCCAGCCTCATCTTTCTCTGCCTCTTCCTTAAGAAAACCCTGAGCTTAGGCAAATGTCCTTCCCACGCTGTGTTTGAAGCCCTTGTGCTTTTCCCTCAAGGTTCCCTGGGCCTGAAATGCATACCACAACGTGGGCCTCTTCAGGATTCCCCTCAACCACACAGGGCTTCGCCGAGTCCCTCGGGGACAGCGAGAGCTCTCTTTTTGCTGCATATGAACGACCATAGAAACCTAGCACTGAGTACTGACTCATCTACCTTCCCCTGGTGGCTGAAAACTGCCTGAAGGTCAGGGCAGTGCCACTCTCTCAGGCTGTGCACTGCAGCAGAACTAAAAGAGACATAAATAATAGAACACACAGCTCCTGTCCTTCAAGAGGTCATATATTACTTGATGAATGAATAAAACACAAACTCTGCAAAGTCATGTAACAGCCCCGGCAGTGGAAAAATAACCCGCAGCTGCTGCAAATACCCAAATGACTGAGATGTCACCAACCATGCAGCCAGTAACCCAGTTAGTGAAAGAGGACTGACTCTGAAAGCAAGAAGCTGTTGAGAGCAGAGTTAAAATATATCCAACACACTGCCCTACATGAATTTACAGAAGAATGAGAGAACCAGGGGTGTGAACAGAGATGAGAAATAGAAGTAAGAAACTCAGGTTTCGTCACCATGAGTGCATGAGACAATCACCCAAGAGCTCCTGGGTAGTTAACTACTGTGTTCAGAAAGATCACATCACTGTGCTTGAGGATGAACTTAACCCTTTGCACTCCGCTGTCCCCTCTCAGGGGACATCGGAATTCTAGCATATCACTCGGATGTCCCCTCTCAGGGGACATTGCAGTTTATTAGTGATTACGGGGAATTGAGTTATTTCAACGCAACTTTTTGAGACATGCATGTTTCCCTGAAGTTTTATCTTGAAATGGCACAAGAAATTAAATCAAAATATCGTAAAATTACTAAGATATATACAAGAAATGTCAGCGGGTTTTGTGTCGGATTAAACA
This sequence comes from Myotis lucifugus, assembly GCF_000147115.1. Taxonomy (NCBI): domain Eukaryota; kingdom Metazoa; phylum Chordata; class Mammalia; order Chiroptera; family Vespertilionidae; genus Myotis; species Myotis lucifugus. Next base: position 1,100,901 of record NW_005871368.1, on the reverse strand, counting down.
ATAAACTATATATTCCCAATGTGGGACAAAGAAAACGGGACTGCATTGTGTGTTCTAACAAGGAAAACACCTGGTGGCAGGCATCAAACCACTTATTACTGTCAAACATGCACTAATCAGCCTGCAATGCATATTGGGGAGTGTTACAAAACTTATCATACTGTACAAAATTATAAACAATAAAATATTGGTTTTTTTTGCAAATATACATTCCTCGATGTCACCCAATTCATATAAGTCCAATATCATTATAATACGTTACTTGGTTCCAAAAATATACTAAATAATACGAGGGTCTGTAAATGCACGTTTCCGCCGCAAAGTAGCGTCGAGTAGCTGGTAGCCCATGTCCAGAATGGTTCGGAGTGCAAAGGGTTAAGGATCCCGCATGCTGACCTTGTCAGCGCTCTGCCCTCAAGCTCCGGATGAAGCGAGATCTATGGAGTCTCACACTGTTCATTGTCCTTTAGAGCAGTGGTTCTCAACCTTCTGGCCCTTTAAATACAGTTCCTCATGTTGTGACCCAACCATAACATTATTTTCGTTGCTACTTCATAACTGTAATGTTGCTACTTTTATGAATCGTAATGTAAATATCTGATATGCAGGATGGTCTTAGGCGACCCCTGTGAAAGGGTTGTTCGACTGCCAAAGGGGTCGCGACCCACAGGTTGAGAACCGCTGCTTTAGAGCCAGGCACTCTGTACTAAGGTATATGCTACAGAGCATATTAAAAATCTTTTCAGTGGTGCAACATCATAGTTGACTTTAAAGAATGTAGAAGTGACTACACATAGCTGATCAGAAGAGAAGTTGTGCTCATTCTTGCTCCACTTCCATACCATTACTTCTTAACGTGTTGTATTCCCACTGAAACTCCCCTTCAAAAGTGAACCAACTCTTGCCCTGGCTGGTGTGGCTCAACTGGTTGGAACATCATCCCATGTACCAGACGCTGTGGTTTCGATTCCTGGTCATGGCACATGCCTAGGTTGTGGGTTTGATCCCCTGTTGGGGCACATACAGGATGCAACCAATGAACCAATGGATGTTTCTCACATCTCTCTCCCTCCCTCTCTCTCTCTCTCTCTCTCTCTCTCTCTCTCTCGCTCTCTCGCTCTCTCTCCCTGAACCAATTCTCACTGAGTCTACTGGTCTTTTCCTAGTCATTGTCTCATCTTGGTTTTTCTGTGGGGGAGAGGTGGCATCTGAATCATTGTCTCATCGTGGTTTTTCTGTGGGGGAGAGGTGGCATCTGAATCTGTTGAACACTTATTCTTCCACTCTTCCTGAAACATTTGACTCTCCAGGCTCCCTTGCCACTGAACTTTCCTGCTTTTCTCCTCCCCCACCTCCCCAGAATTCCTTTTCTTCCTCCTCTTTGTATTCTCTAAACATGGGTCTCGGGCTGTCTTTAACAGTTTACTTTATACTTGTTCTCTCAAAGGATATCTATATACTTTCCAGCCCTGACTGTTTACCTGTATCCAGCTGGCCTCAGTACACTAAGTAATTCTGTAAATATTTATTGTACACATATTTAGTCATTAATTCCTCAGATATGAGTTCCTACTATGTGCCAGGCATTGCTCACATTCTGGTGGTACAAAGAAAAAAGGCTCCACCCACCCCAGGACACACTATTGGTCAAGGGGCAGGAGCAGTGAGTGCCATGAAAGAGACACCCAGGGGCTGTAAGAACAGAGAGGAACAGATCTGACTAGAAGACTGGACAAGGCTTCCCAGAAGAGGTGATATTTGATGTGAATACTGAAAAGTGCACAGGAGTTAGGCAAGCAAAAATTCTCTCTCTCTCTCTCTCTCTCTCTCTCTCTCTCTCTCTCTCTCTCTCTCTCTCTCTGTGTGTGTGTGATGGGGAAGTTGGATGAGGAAGTTTGTTTCAGACAAAGAAAAGGGCAGATGTGAAGGCAAGAAGTGACAAAGGGCTATGAAAAACTGCAAATAGTTGGCACAGATAGCCTAAGGGCTGCACATGGGGCCAGAGATGTGGCTACAAAGCAGGAAGGGGCCTGTGTAATGAGCTGTAACTACCTTGAAAGCTAAAAGGGCTTCTGAAGGATTCTAGTAGATGTGAACAATCAGATTTGTGTTTTCAATGAGATCACTCTGCGGGCTGAACTATAGGGAGAGGGAGGCAGTTGTGACAATATGTTAGTAATCCAGTAAGTAGAGAGGTGGTCTGAACTAAGGCAGTGGGATGAAGAGAGGGAAATGGCAGATTTACATCAAGAAGGAAGACTCGCCGAAACCGGTTTGGCTCAGTGGATAGAGCGTCGGCCTGTGGACTGAAAGGTCCCGGGTTCGATTCCGGTCAAGGGCATGTACGTTGGTTGCGGGCACATCCCCAGTAGGAGATGTGCAGGAGGCAGCTGGTCGATGTTTCTCTCTCATCGATGTTTCTAACTCTCTATCCCTCTCCCTTCCTCTCTGTAAAAAATCAATAAAAATATATTTAAAAAAAAAAAAAGAAGTAAGACTCTATGGTACTTAATCGGGGGAGGGGGAAAGAGGGTTATGAATGCATAAGGGAAAAGTTTAAGATTTTATGGTTGAGCCTTTGGGTAGATAATGGTGCTTCTCATCAGGGTAGAGAGTGAGAAGGAGAAGCAGATTTAGCAAAGAAATGGGAAATTTCAAGTGCCTGTGGAACACAAGTGGAGATGTCCAGTAGGCAGTGGGATATGAAGATCGGGAGCCAGGAGGGAGGGAGGTCTAGTCCAGAGACCTAAATCTGGGAGCCATGAGCCTGTTACCAGTGCTGACAGCGATGCATGGGGTGGGTCACCTGCTGGGAGATGGAGGATAAAAAGCTCAGGAGGCTGAGGAAGGAGTGGAGCTTGGGAAACAACACAGTTGAGGAGTGAACAGAGGAACTAAATGGAGAGACTGCTGTTAACCTAGCCAAGGCTTTTATACTGTTGACAGCTGGATTTAAAAACCACTTTCTACTTGTCTCTTACTCTTGCTCTTTCCATATTCCCATCCATCTTATATGACAAAATGATGAATTTGTCTGAGATAACTGTCCTGACTTTATTAGTAACTAAACCATTCTTCACTGCTTCTAGTGTCAACACCTAAATTGGTTGAGAGGCTTAAAAATATCTCCCTCTATTACATTTGCTGGGTTATTTCCCATTTCTCACTTAAAAAATGTTAATTCTTTATTGTTTAAAGTATTACATATGTCTCCTTTTCCCCCATTGACCTCTCCCCAGCCGTTCCCACCCCCAGCACATGCCCTCACCCCCTTACTGTGTGTGTCCATTGGTTATACTTATATGCATGCATACAAGTCCTTTGGTTGATCTCTTACCTCCCCCACTCCCTCCAGAGACACAGAGCATTGAACAGACCGTCAAACCATTTCTCACTTTGTACCCTACCACTCTTCAGTCAGACAGGTCTCCCCGAGTTCTTTCCTTTCCAGGGCCGCCTTCTCACCTCCATGCCTTCCTCACTCTTGCTGCTCTTCTCCTCTGGGATAATTTGCTTCATTTTCTCTGCCCATCCAAATCCTGCCCATCCTTCTAGTCCTAGAAACCTCTTTTCAGGATATGGGTCCACACTGAGGGTGGTTTCTTGGATATCTTCCTGCTCTGGGTACTCCGGTCAGTATTTCAGTGTTCTCAGATGCTTATCTAATTCAAGTATATCTGCCCCACCTTCCTGAGGTTGTTTAAAGGAAAGGACATGTTTTTCACTCTTTTGTGCCCACAGAGTACCCACCAGTCTTGGTCAGAGTCTCAAGTATCGACAGACAGACTGACTATGACACTGTGACACCAGAGCCAAGTGAGGACCACAGGAGGTGGGTGACAGAGAGTGCGAAGCAGCTTCCAGGCTGAGAGATGAAATACGACAGAAAGCAGTAAAAAGAAATAGAAATACACTGAAACAACACTTCAGCATTACTTTAGAATGCTTAAAATTACAAACTGCAGATTAATCTAATGTAAGTAAATTAGTAACTGAAAGACTTTCTGATCAAATGAACTCAGGGTTCTATGAAAAACATCTGAAAATCAACAGTATTTATTTATTTATTAATTATTTTATCCTTACCTGAAGATATGTCTATTGAATTGAGAGAGAGGAAGAGCGAGAGTAAGAGTGAGAGAGTGAGAGCAAGAAAGAGAGAGAGAGAGAGAAACATCAACTGGTTGCCTCCCATATGCACCTGACCAGGGATTGAACCCACAACCTAGGTATTATGTCTCCTGACCTGGACTCAATCCCGAACCTTTTGGTGTACAGGATGATGCTCTAACCAATGATGATCCACCAGGCAGGGCTGAAAATCAACAGTTTTTAAACAAAAAACAGATTTATTTTAAATACAATAACAGAATTTGAGGTTGCCTACAATAAAAGATATAAGGACATTAAAAAACACAGAGAGCTATTTTAAAAAACATATGGAAGATGGAAGCAGAAGTTCTAACTTTGGGTTAAACAGTTAATTTGATTGAACATTAAAATAACCTTGGTACTGAGTTTTTTGCCAGCCAAAGCAAAAAAGGCAAGAAAATCACCAAGGAGCTCTCCTAACTGGGAGGCAGCCTGATGAAGCATCGGGGCAGAGGCCTTGCGGTCGGACACACTGAGTCCCAATCCTGCACTCCCATCGGCAGGTGTGTGTCCCTGGGCAAGCCAGCACCCCAAGCCTCCAGGACACGAAGGAACTAACTATTATATCTCAAGGCCGATGTTTGGGAATAAATGAGGGGACACCGAAGAAATAGTGTGCTCTTCAATCTCAGCAGACCAGTCAATGTCAGTAAAGCCTCCGGCAGGAGCCCAGGTGTGGGATTCTGAACCCCAGACCTGATGGGGGCAAGACCCACCTTGGAAAGTGGAGGAGCCTGCTAAGCAGAGGGCAGAGCCACAGACCAAAGGGCATCATTGCATAGTTGCCTGACTCGCATGTACTCTCCAGGGATTTTGGTCTGATTTATTTGCTTTATTTCATGGATTACTGGACTGTACAACCTGGAAGATCCTGTGGTATTCAAAGGGTCTGCAGTGGGGAAAGACACTGTGGAATTTGCAGCAAGCCACAAGGGGAAAACCATGGGCTAGATCCTGGAGCAGGAGTGTGCAGAGAATGATACACTTTTGAAAACCTGCTGCTAGACCCTGGGGACAGAGTGTGCTTGATCCTGGGCATAAAGTAAGCATGTGGTCAGAAGTATGAGACCTACCAAGGTCAGACAGACCCAAAGAAATCCATCCACAGATGGAAGTGGCACAGGTGAGCTGCAGAGGCAGGCATGCCAGACCATCATGTCAATCACCTCTGTTGCACCAAAACCTCTTCCTCAGTTCACACCTCCTGCTGCATGGGGGTGGGGCCCTTATGACCAAGTGACAGAGAGGAAAATGGCCAAATTTGGTTCATAGAAGGGTTGGCTCAGTAGACGAGTGAAAGTTGAAAATGGACTGTGGCCGGCACTGCAGCTCCACTCAGGGGTGATCTTAAAAGACAGCGACGAAGGGAAATCCTCCCAATGGGCATAGCATGGGCAGAGCATTTATTTGGTCATCCACTTGAGTGGAAAGAGAAGTAGTCTGAGGTAATGACATATGGATTCACTGGACATGGTAAATGACTTGGTTGATTGTTCAGGGGACTGGAAGGCAGAGGTCAAAGAGACCTCAGGAAGAGGCATGTGGACCTGGCTAAAGGAATGGACATGAAGCGTGACATCTGTATGGGTGGTTAATGTCTACCATGGACGTCCAGCACAGAAGAGAGGGACCGAACGACTCAGCTGGTGGACACTGGCCAGCCATTGGCCACCCCAGTGCTGGCACATGAACAGAGAACCATGGTGGCAGTGGTGGAGGCTCTGCACAGGCCCCACTCTCTAAGGAAAATGTAGCTACTGACAGCAACAGAGACCAATCCGGAGCCCCAATACACCACCATCCCTCAAAGAGAAACCAGCACCACTATCTGTGCGTTTGCAGAATGCTTGCTCTACTGACCAGCGTGCTAAATCACATCAGACCACAAGGCCCACTTACAGCAAAGTGGGTGCATGGCAAGACTGTGGAATACATAAACCCTCTCACGTTCCATACAACTCAGGAACTGCCAGCTTGCCACACTAGAGAGACAGCCATTTGAATGTATCAGTGAAATACCAACTTGGAGATGACCCTACAAGATGGCACTCCAGGCTCTAGCATGCAGTGTAAACCCTAAAAACCCTGCTGGGTCCCCAACAGCAAGAACATGTGGATCTTGGAAATAAGGACTGGAAGAAGGAGAAGTGACCCTGAGTACCCTCTCTCTCAGTGCCCTGTTTGGGGAATCTAGGCTTCTTACCCCTGCAACTCTAAATCCCATAGGTTTACAGAGCTTGGCTCACAGGGGGGGAGCCCTTCCATCAGGAGAAAAAACAAGAATACCATTACAAGTGAAATAAGCCAGTCAATGAAAGAAAAATACCACATGATCTCACTCATGTATGGATAATAAAGACCATTATAAACTGATGAACAAAAATAGATACAGAGGCAGAGCAGCATCGAACAGACTGTCAAACTACAGCGAGAAGGCTGGGGAGGGTTGCAGGGCAGGAGAGGGGGTAAGAGATCAACCGAAGGACTTGTATGCATGCATATAAGCATAACCAATGGACATAAGACACTGGGGGGTAGGGGAGGCCGGGGGAATGTCAAGGGGGGGGGGAAGGAGACATATGTAATACTCTTTGTAATACTTTAAGCAATAAAACAAAATTAAAAAAAAAGAATACCATTACATTTTAAGTTATAGCTGTTAACCAGTTATTTTGGGCTCTTGTGCCAAATACCAGCAGGTAAGAAAAGAAGTCATTATCCTGGCAGGAGTAATTAACCCTGATCATCAAGAAAAGGTGTGGGCACAAAAAGGGGGAGGGAAGACTATGTGTGGCACCCCGGTGACACAACAGGGCATCTGTTGTTACTTACTCCCTTGCTCAGTTTTACAGTAATTGGACAAGGGCAGCAGACCCAGTCTGAGAAGGGCCTGGTACCAGGGACTCAGATCCCACAGGGTATGTGTGGGTATGTGTCACTTTCACCAACTAAGCCTTTCAGCCAAGAGTGAGGGGACTCTCCAATGAACAGTAGAGGAATGAGTTGATGATCAGTGTGATCGTGAGACCTGCTGAGGCAGAAAGGGATGTAGTTTATCCTACTATCCTTCCTCTTTAAGTGTTCTCCAGGAAAGAGTGCCTCTGGAATCTTAGAAGAGCTGCTCCAAGAACTTTGGTAAACCAAGAAGATCTGAGCAGCACAGGGGGAGGATGCTGTGGTCTGCTGCCCAGATCCGCCACTTCCCTCGCAACTGAAGTGCTCAATCTTCCTGCTGCTGGGGGTGCTAGAATGCCGCAGTTCTCAAGGGACATGCCCCCTGGGGATGGTGTGCATCCAAGGAGAGCCAGTCAGCCCAAGGTTTGCAATCTGCACCCCATGACTGGTTGGTGGAGGTTTAGTTTCAGCTTCTGTCTGAATTTGAGATAACCTGTAGGGGCTCTCCCAACTCCACAGCTTTCCATAAAATTATCTCAGGCCTTTTTTATAATTGTTGTTCAAAGTCCACCTCTGTCCTCATCACCCCTGCCCCAGAGACTCTGATCTTGATAGTGTTCTCGATAAACTTCATGCATACAAAAATCTGCCTGGAGACTCCAATCTGAGAAATACCACTTTCCTGCTTTGCTCATGAGCACAGGAGCCATAGCCATCTAATGGGGGAGCTCCTCCCAGATATTCCCAAGGAAGCTCAGTCGTGTATTGGTTCACAGAAGCGTTGTCTCAGTAGACGAGTAAAACTGCTCTTTTGATGTTGGTGATATGGTGCTGTCACCGATCTATCCTGTTATCTAAACAAGAAATCTATGCTACTAAACAAGAATCATATGGTACTTCTTTCTCTCCTTCATAGCTCTAGGTTCATTCTGCCTGGAAAATATTTATACTCACCATTATTCAGTTTTTCAGACACTGATCATTCCAAGTCCTCATACTTTTCATTCTTCCCTGTTTCCTTGAAGGATCTACCTTTTCCTGCTAAATGTAAGACTTAGTCTATAGCCTATGTTCACCTTGGATGTAATTCTCTTACAGAACTCACCCAGCACCTTGCTTTCATCTCTCAACTCTACAAAGTTGACTCCATGATCTACACCTCCAGCTTTGACCTAAGAGAGATGACTGTGCTCCATATTTAACTACATCATAGGTATCTTTATTGTAATGTTCCAGATTCACCAAATTCAAATACATCTGCAGGGAATAACCTTCACTTCTCTTTCACCTGTAGACGCAGCCAATTGATAAGGGGCTCCCCTCTTCCTACCCCAGACATGAACTCTGAGACCTACATCTCCAGTGGGACACCAGGAGTGTCACATCTGACTTCACTTCTTCAGACCACTGTGAGGTCTGCAGACCTACATCTCACACCCAGTGAAAGCAGGAGACACAGAGGTGGTGAGAAAAGTATCATCTCTCATATCCCAGACGATAAAGAAGATGGGAACAAGAAATAAAGAGCCCAGCATATTGCATTATAAAAGTGTCAAAGAAAGATCATGTTTGAAGTCTGAGCCTGACATACAGTGTGGGGTAAAAGTAGGTTTACAGTTGTGAGTACATGAAACACAGCATTCACTCTTGTATTATTATTTATTAATTATTGTATTATTTTCTATACGAACAACTGTAAACCTACTTTTGCCTCACCCTGTATAGTAATCCTTGAAAGGGAAGTATGGTATCAGATTGCTTGGATACAGCAGTTTATTGTAGACAATGCTCAATATTTCCTGATGATTGATGACAAGGCTAAGAAAACACAGCATTTATTTGATTAATTCACGGGTTGTTCCCTTGAAAAATTTCTTACCTTCACAGTCTATTTCAACCAAAGAAAATCATGAAGTTTTACATTTGCTCTTCACTCTAGAGCACATGATAAGCATTTTAACAGGAAGACACTGTGGCTTTTACAAGATTTTAAAAACAGATAAATATCATGTCTTGTTAACTAGGTTGGTGTTTCTCTAAGAAATAGTCCTTATCTAATAGAAGCAGAACAAAGTCCAGTTTGACCAGGCTTTTGGCTGCCGTTTACTCTTTCACCTTAAAAAAAATCACTAAGAATAGGCACTAACAGAGACGTACATTCTATTTGGAAACTTGTCAAATATCTACACTGCAATGTACAGGAATAAAATATAGTCTCTACCACACATTCAGCCACAGAGAAGTTTACTTAGGCCATTGAGTATTTCTGACATTTTTTAAAATATATTTTATTGATTTTTTACAGAGAGGAAGGGAGAGGGATAGAGAGTTAGAATCATCGAATAGCTGCCTCCTGCACAACCCCCACTGGGGATGTGCCTGCAACTAAGGTACATGCCCTTGACTGGAACCTGGGACCTTTCAGTCCGCAGGCCGAGGCTCTATCCACTGAGCCAAACCGGTTAGGGCTTTCTGAAAAATTTTAAAAAATATGTTTATTTTTAATGATCCAAGATTTTGCAAGATACATACATACCCAGAACTGGGTGGAAATACATTTTAGCAGTGCTGCTGCCAACCCGGGGGATTGGGGGATGGGGGGTGGGGGGTGGGGAGGGGTGGGGAAGCACGAGGACTGGATGCTGGCTGGAGACATATGACCACCGCAAGGTGTAGCCAATTCCGACCTGACAGGGAGCCTCAGTGCCCTATCTCCACAGAAACCAGTCTAGCACTGGGATGGGGCCCTAGGGAGCCTGTATGAATGTCTCTGGCAGGTATTCCCCATTAAAAACAACCATCAGTGCCATCCCCACCCAGAGCTACTGCCCATCTTCCCCTCTTCCCCCTCAGCCAACATCATAGAATGGCAAAAGTGACTGTACCCCCTATGGGGAAGAAGGGGAGGAAGGGTAGCAAGGTGGCTGTGGCAAATGAGGTACCCTCTGTTGCAGTGGGGCCACTGCTGCTGGGGCACAGAAAAAGGCAGGGCTTCGAGGGTGCTTCCTCCCCTTCTAGAGCTGCTCAAGGTTTGGATCAAAAGGGGATGGGGCCCAGGAAGGCTCTACCACCCCAGGAGGCAGTCACATCCACTACCAAGACAGTGCGACCTGCATCCTGGTGTGGTGTCAGGGATGTGGGCCACACACCTCCCTTCCTGGCCTGCGGGACTGTCAGAGGTCTAGGCTGAGAACTCCAGGGAAGACCAAGACAGGGTTGGGGGACAAGACAAGAAAATCTTCTCCAACTTGGCATCAAAACAGAGCAAGTTCAAAGAAACAAAACCTTGATTTGTACAGCAGGTGCTCCTGGCCAGCTCCCGACAGTGGGCTCACCCACTAAGGGTTGGCCCAGTAAAAAGATGGGCAAAGCTGGGGCATGGCTACTCTCAGGGCAGTGAAAGAACTCAGAAAAGTGAGTCTACAGGATACAGGAGAGAACAGCAGAGCCAAAGCGCTGCTGCTCTGACACGTCCTCCGCAGCCCCACGTGCCCTGGGCCCTGACCGCACACCACGTAGGAGCAGCGTCTTTCAGGCTGAGTCCTGGCAGGGGAGACAGTTCCCAGGCAGGTCTCCGGGGAGGGAAGTCTAAAAGGTGTCCTGAAGGAACATGTGAGTGTCCTCTGATGGCCCCCGACTGAGCTCTTCAGGGGAGATGGAGAGGAGACCATCCACCCCTCATGGCCAGGCTGTGCTGCCGTATCCCTTTCGAGAGGGGCCCAGGTAGAGCACCCTAGCTGAACAGCAGGAGTGTCAGTAGGAGTGGGGGTCCCCGGGCCCTCAGGCACGGTGCGTCTGGATGAAGGAGAGGACATCCTCCTTGGATAGTCTGTCTGGGTCCTGGGGCTTCCGGGAGTAGTGTACACGGATGCCATCCCCCCACTCCCAGAAGAGCCGGCCATAGTAGCAGATGTGAAATGGGGCAATGGCGTCTGCAGGGAGCTCAAAGGTAGAGCTCCTGGTTTTCCTGTTGTAGAAGAACTTCCTCTTAAAGCTTCTGTTGAATCCCATCGTCCATGGCTCATTCACTGTCCTGACGATGTAGAGACCAGTGGGCACAAAGTGCTGGTTGTCCCGTCCTGTGTAGCTGAGCTTTGGGATGCCGCTGGAGCCCTTGATGATCATCTCCAACCTGACAAAAATCTTCTCCATTTCCTCCAGCCTGTACACCTCCTTCACCCTGATGGGATTCATGTCAGGCCGACTAGGCTTGGAAACAGCTTTCACAAATTTCTCAGCAAGCTGAATTCGCTGGTTGAAGTGCTGCTCTCGCACGTCGCTGCCATTCAGCACGAGGACATCGAGGATGTGGATGGCACTCATCTTCCGCTGGGCCTTCCCCTCCCCTTTCAGCTCATGGACAATCTCCACAAAGAGCAGAGTGTCCCGGGGCAGCTGTCTTCAGGTCCAGCTTGACCCAGCGGAATGACTGGCGGCCGTCCCACGTGTAGATCTGTGACTTCCCCAGGCTCAGGAGGAACTGCCAGATACCATGCAGCAGTAGTCGATCACTGGGCGGATCTTCTCCAAGGTTTTGGAGGTGAGCAGCGTGGGCTTATAGCTGAAGATGTCGACCTCAGTGCCCCGAATCAGCTCAAAGAACTTAGACTTCGGGTCCGAGGAGGAAGGAGCCACACGAGTCTGGTCCGGGATCCCCCAAAGACGGAGGCACTGTTTCCGGATCTCTGCCTGCCGAGGCTCACTCAGGGTGGTGTCTTGAACAAAGGCATATATTTTGGCCAGAGCTTTGATCTGCAGACTACAGTGGCTTTCATTGGACCGTATCATGTAGTCAGTAAATTCATGGTCTGCCTTGATCACCTCCAAGGGAACCACAAGGTTGACATTGGAATCGGTGTTCCGCAGCTGGTTGAGTTTAATATTGACTGAGAAGAGGTACTTCCGCACGTCATCTATGCCCACCTTCAGGCCCTTGCACACCACATACCTCTCTGAGTTGGCAGGATGGCTGGTAATTGGCTTAAAGAGACATACTCGTTCAAAGCAGCAGTACAGCAGGTAGATGAGCCCCACGCTGAACGGTGTGAACAGGTCAAAGGTTTTACAGATGAAGTGGCCTCCTGTCCGGACAACAGAGAGCGCCATGAGAAACTGGCAGAGCAGCAGCTGCTTGCTGAGGATCTCTCCCAGGTTCTCCTGGCCCTCTATGGAGAAACTCCCATCGGCCATCAGAAAGTGGACACCCTTTCCATCTGTGTTATCCAGGACAAAATTCCGAAAAGCAGTGATGTTCTCTGGGCGGGTGACGTCTCCATCTCCATCGATCCCACCCTCGCCATAGTAAGATTCAAAGAGTTCACTGGAGGCCGAGTAGAAGTCCTCCAGCTTAAAGTCATTCGGGCCCTTCAGAGTCATTCCAAAGCCCTTCGCATGCCACTTCTTCCTCCACAGCACATACTCTGAGAAGCCACCGGGGCCCGCACAGATGTCAGCAAAGTACAGAAGTTCTGCTTCCCGGTCCTTCACCAGTGGTTTCCCATAAGAGTCCCGTGGATTTGTAAAAATGCGATCAAATACAAAATCCATATTGGCCATCTTCATTGCCGCCCTGTTCAGGAAGAAGACTCCTTGGATCATCTCATAGGGATTGGCCCGGGTCAGAGCTCGCCACATCTCCTCCCCATCCAGGACATTAAACATACTCTTACACTGCAGCACACTGTGAAGCAGGTCTTCCCCACAAAACTCTGTTTTATCTTCAATAATCATCTTCCTCTTTCCCACAACCATCCAATCGCTCATTTCCTCAGTGTCAGGAATCTCAGTGGTACATTCTGGGAACCATGACACCTGCTCACAGGCACTGGGCTCGGGCTCATCTCGCCAGTCCACATTCAACTCCTGTTCAAAGCCTTGCAACGTCAGACCCAAGCCTCTTCGACCTTTCTGATTAGAGGCCTCCACGATGTCCTTCCGACCCTGGCTGTATTTACCCAATCCTTCACCTTCCCTGAAGCCCATCTTGGCCATAAGCTTTTGGGAGACACTGCTGTACATGGAATAGCGGGAAGAAGTTCCCTCCACAAGAGAGTCTGCTTTGAATGCTTCATCAGAGCTGCGTTGCTTCCCCTCAGTCTCACTGTCAGACCCACTGAAGCTTGTGGTAGATACTTTCGCTGCATGATTGATAGAGGAGGGAGGTTCATCATCAGATGTAGAGTTGAGGCTCATGGAAAACTCTGCAACTCTTTTCTCCTGTTTCTTGATAGGGGCAGTGCATTTTGGATCATTTCTCCTCTTCATTGTTAACGGAGGGGAGAGGGCAAGCTGCCAGGGAGCGGAGAGGGGGGTCAGGCCACCGCTGCCGCCGGCACTACGGGGCCCGGCCCTCCTGCTGCCAGAACCGCCAGCTCCTCCCTCACTTTCGTTTCCCCAGCCGGTCCCGGTGCACCGCCCAGCTTATTTCTGAGTTTTTAATGATTACTGTTATGCTTACCTGCTGCTGTCTTTGTCGCCTCGCTTGTGCAAACTGGGAAAGCATCAGCTGCCGATCGAGCAGTTCCATTCTTTGCTGCCTCTGAATGTCTACTGTGGCCCCCATCCCGACTCTGGCTTCAGTGGTAGGTTCTGAAGATGAGAAGATGGGCTCAAGCGTCCAAGAACAGAACTTTGCCATCCAGCTTGGGATGTACAGCACCTGATGAACTTGAAGTATTTTGCTGTTGTAGCAGATACCGGAAATCTAAAAGAAAAAAGTCCAACTGGATTGTTTAAGTGTAATCAAAATTTAAAGAACACATTTAACATAGAAATCAATAACCACAAAATACTTCAGATGGTATTTTTCTTCATTTTAGCAGTTAGGTGATAACCAAAACTCCTACCAAGTTGCAGAATAGCTGTACAAATCAACAAATAATTTAATTTGCTCAGTAAACAAGTTTGCTTTAAAAAAAAAGTTAGAAGAGAGAGGTAGCAAAATCCTAACCATTTAACACTCAAAGTACAGGTGAAATGTTTTTAAAACAATGTTTTCATTTTTTAAAAAGCCACAAAAGATCTGATTATCAAAATACTTTCACACTGACTCTGTGGTTACTCTTATTGGCATATGGCCATCAGAGAGAGATATTGGCAGAAAACAACTTTGACGATCAATGATGTGACCCAGCCATATAATAAATTTATCAGAAAATAAAGGCAATGTAAAATTTACATAGCATTTTAATAAATTTTTCTGTTGATTTTTAAAAATCCTTGCCAATAGTTAGCAATTAACAATCCTATTTGCAAACAAGTCTATTTTCATCTTTAAGGTAATATATGTGGCAAAAGAAGTCTAAAGATGGTCTATGGTTTTCTAGGTGAAAATGAATGAGTATGGCTATTCTTCTGTAAAATCTTCAATTTTGTGAATTTGATTCTTAGATAAGAAGTTATTCACACCAAATTAGAGCATATTTGACAACTTTCTGTCTAGAGAAAAGCACACTTTAATGTTTTATTAATAAAATTAATTAATTAGGAAAGAATTTATTGAGCATCTGCAATACACCAGGCACTGTTCTAGATACTTAGGAATACAGCAGAAGACAAGATCAAGGTCCAACTCTGAGAGAGGTAATAGTGGTCAATATGGAGAACAGACAGCAAACAAGCAAGCACACAAAGCAACTCCAAGCAAGCTCTATGAAGGAAATAAAAGAAAGTGACTTGGAGCAGGGACTTTCTTTAGGCATGGTGGTCAGGGAAGCTTCAGAGGAAGTGACACTTGAGTGGAGATCTTAAGGATAATGGGGTACCAGTCATTTGAAGAATCGGAAGAAGACCATTTCAGTCAGCAAAACAATAAATGCAATGCAGGTATGAGTTTTGAAGAATCTATTAGAAATCTTAGTGGAGATATCAAATGAGTAGCTGAATATACAAATCTGGAACTCAAGAGAAAAATTAGCAGATAAAAATTTGGGAGTCACTGGTATTTGATGGCATTAAAAGCAATGAGAACCTATAACAGAAGAGAGAAGAGGCCCTGGCTCGGTGGCTCAGTTGGTTGGAGCATTGTGTATACACCAAAAGGTTGCAGGTTCGATTCCCAGTTAGGGCACATGCCTAGGTTGCAGGTTCGATCCCTGGTCGGGGTGTGTATGGGCGACACCCCATTGATGTTTCTCTCTCTTTCTTCCTCTCTCTCCCCAAATCAATAAAAACATATCATCAGGTGACGATTGAAAAAAGAAAAAGAAGAGAGGACTTCACCTTGAATCCAGGGTACACCAATATTTTTGGGTTGAAGAGAGTAGGAGAAGGCAATAAAGAAAATCGAGAAGGAACAGAGAGAAAACTAGGACAGGTTAGTATCAATGAAGCTAAGAGAACAGTGTTTTAAGATGGGAATACTAGTTATCTATGTTTAATGCAGCTCAGAGTTCAAGTGAGACAGAGAAGAAAAGGACCATAGCATTTGGCAAAATGGAAGCTTTGATGACCTTGTTAGAACAATTTTGATGCAGTGGTGGGAGCAGAGGACATTCTGGAGTACGCTAAAGAGTGACTGTAGAGGACTTTTGGTCTCAAATCATATCCATGCCACTTATCTCAAAAAATGGCACAAAACAACAAAGAAATCGGAAACAGAAACAAACTTCACATTTGATGAAACTAAAAAGTGTCTGTAATCCTGACCCACATTAACAAAATGGAAAACACATTGTGTAATTGGAAACCACTTAGTACAGTGGTCGGCAAACTGCAGCTCACGAGCCACATGCAGCTCTTTGGCCCCTTGAGTGTGGCTCTTCCTAAGCCTTAGGAGTACCCTAATTAAGTTAATAACAATGTACCTACCTATATAGTTTAAGTTTAAAAAATTTGGCTCTCAAAAGAAATTTCAGTCATTGTACTGTTGATATTTGGCTCTGTTGACTAATGAGTTTGCCAACCACTGACTTAGTATATGGGAAGAAGGGTAAATCCAAATGCCAGCAAGAGGATTCCCTGGAGCTCAGACAAGGCTCAGGCATTAGAGGCACCAGGTACTGTGGAAGGCCAGAGCAAAGTGGAGGGTTTTTAACACTTGGAGTGGGGGAAACGAGTTAAGTCGGCTCGCGTGAATTGCGCGTACTCCGCGGGAGCCGTCTTTAACTCGGTTCATATAGATTTGCGGTGGAGTGCGGGAAACGTGTAAACTCGGGCGATTGTAACTGCGTATTACCAAATATTTGTTTGTAATCCACCCTTTTGGTGGATGGAACAAAACCAAAAGACAGAGCCATCTTATATTTTGGCGGGAAATTCACCCCACACCGGAGTGTTAACTCTGTAAGAAGCAACCCCAATTCATCCCCATACTTAGCACAGCCCATATCTACCCTCTGTTTCCTCTACAGCAAGAAGATAAAACCTCTGAAGGGCATGGATCAAGGAGGCTCTGAGGAGGGTAGAGCAGGCCCAGAGGGGAGGTCTAGGGCTCTCCACAGGTGAATTCCATAAGCAACAACAACTATAAAATACCTAGGAATAAATCTAACAAAAATATGTAAGGCCTTCATAAAGAAAACTAAAAAAGTGTCTGAGACATTAAAAACACACAAAACAACCAAATTCTAGAAATAAATATAGAAATCACATCCATGAATGGGAAGGAGCAAAAATGTTAAAATACCAATTTTTACCAAATTAATATATAAATTCAATATAATTAAAAATAAAATATTAACAGGGTTTTTGTTGTTGTTATTAGAACTTAAATGCCAATCCTAAAATTCATATGGGATATTTAAGGATTAAATTCTTAAAAACATACTGCTGCGAGAAAGAAGCCACGCATAAAGATTGTATACACTATGATTCTCCTTCTGTAAATGAATGGATCTGAACTACACATCGAGTGGGAAAACCATGAAGCCAAGCATGAAGGTAACCACATGTCCCAGGAGAGCAGCCACGGGAGGGATGAGCCTTGGGGGCGGGAAGTTCTTTGATCCTGTGTGGGGTTATACAGTGTGTTCACTTTATAGTGATTTGTTTGGCTTCATGACACTTGTAGTTTATGAACATTTTGGTATGGGTTACATACTACAATAAAAAGATTTAAAAATAAGGAATAAAGGATACAGAAAAGCCAAGGTAATTTTAAAGAAGCATAATAAGGCCTATTAGATTTCAAGATATGCTATAAAGTTTAAGTACTTAAAATAGTGTGGGCTCTTTGTAGAGCTACTCAAACAGGCCTAAAGGGCAAGAACACAGAAGTAGACTCTTAAGTACAGGGCACTTGGTATACAGCAGAAATGGGTAAACCAGAGGGAAAAGGATACATGAGCTACATGTAAGGATAAAGACAAACAAGGCTCCCTTCCTGACACCATACATCTCAACTCCCAATGGATTAGGGACACAAATACAGTGTAATTTATAAAACTGTAAATGTTTCTGCACAAAATACAGGAGGAACATCTTTTTGGCAATGGGATGGGGAAGGATTTTTAAATAAAACACAGAAGGCACAAACTAAAAAAGAAAACATACTTTCATTTACTTTATAATTTAAAAGTTACAGTATGCCAAACATTACCATAAATGAAGTGAAAAGACAAGCAAGAGTCTGAGAAAAGGTACTTAGAATATTTGTAGTCTACAAAGGTAGTGTTCAGAACATATAACTCTGTTCATTTATAAGAAAAAGATAATCAACCCAATTTAAAAAGCAGACAAAATGGCAATTCCAGTAGAGGAAATTCAAGTGGCCAACAAATACATGAAAAGATGTTTGTTCTCAGCTGTTTTTAGGGAAATACAATATAAAATGAATAATGTTAAATATAACAATATACAAGATTTTTTAATTTTTGGCAAAAATTGAAAAATCGTGTATCAAGTTTTGGTGAGGATGAGAACTGAGAACTCACACAGTCCTCGGGGAAGGGGAGTGCCACTGGAGAGCAACTTGACAACACAGTCCTCCCTCTGCTCCTGTAGGAGGATTGGGTCCAGGACACTTGAAGATTGCAAAATCTGAGAATGTTCAAGTCCCATAGAAAAAATAGTGTAGGATTGGCACATAACCTATATTTGCATACAGGCCACGTTGGGTATGCCTACACGTCATTTCATTCTTGTGGATTCAGTGTAGTGCTCAACAATGTTTTGATTTTCAGAACATTCTAAGACCTACCTTTCTTTCTTCCTTCCTTCCCTGCCTCCTCCTCCTCCTTCTTCCTCTCTCTCTCTCTCTCCCTCTCTCTCTCTCCCTCTTTTTACTTATTTATATTTTTGGTCTGTGGTTGGTTGCATCTGCAGATGCAAAACCCATGGATACAGAGGGCTGAGGGCCAACTGCACCTAGAAGAGCTGGAATTATGCTTTAGGGAATATTCAACTGCAATGCTATCTGTAACAGCTAAGAAATGGAAATGTGTCCCCTGTAGAGAAATGGCTAAACAGTGGTTTAGTCATCTAATGGAAGACTAAATAGGACTTAAAGTAAACTCAGTGTACATCTACTAATAAGTTTTTAGAAAGGTACCATCTACACTAATAAAAGAGAAACATGGTAATTAGCGTACGACCGCTATCCTTCCCATAGGCTAATTAGAGAGATATGCAAATTAATCACCAGCCAAGATGGCGGTTAACCGCCAACAAAGATGGTGGTTAATTTGCATATGTAGGCACAATGCAGGGAGGCGAAAGGGAAAGCATGGAAGAAGCCCCCTGCCACTGACAGTTATCGGAAATCCAGGCTGCAGCTGCAGGTCGCCGCTGCCCAGGCCTGAGACGTTAGGCCCGGGCAGGGGCAGAGCCCGAGATCCCGGGGCGGCTGCAGCTGGGGGGGTCCCCTGCCCGGGCCTAATGCCTCGGCCCAGAGGCGTTAGTTCTGGGCAGGGGCGGCTGCGGCTGCGGGTTGCCGCTGCCCGGGCCTAACGCCTCAGCCAGAGGCATTAGGCTTGGGCAGGGGCGGTGCCAGCGATCATGGGGAGCAGGGGCAGAGTCGCTGATGGTGGGAGCTTGGGGTCCCCTGCCCAGGCCTAATGCCTTGGCCACAGGCGTTAGGCCTGGTAAGGGGTGGAGCAGGAGGTCCCTTGGAGAGCTGTGGGACCCCTGCCCAGGCCTAATGCCTGGGTGAGAGGATTAGGGCGGAGCCGTCAATCGCAGGGAGCAGGGACCGAGTTGGCGATGGTGGGGTGCTGGGGGTCCCTTGCCCAGGCCTAATGCCTTGGACAGAGGTGATAGGCCTGAGCATGGGCAGAGCCAGTGATCGTGAGCAGGGGCGGTGTGGGCGATCGTAGGGAGCTGGGGGTGATCGTAGGGAGCTGCCCACCCTGATCTGGGACACCCTTCAGGGCAAACCAGCTGGCTCCCACCCGTGCACCAGGCTTCTATCCTATATAATAAAAGGGTAATGTGCACATGCAATTTTTTTTTCCAAATATATTTTATTGATTTTTTACAGAGAGGAAGGGAGAGGGATAGAGAGTTAGAAACATCGATGAGAGTGAAACTTCGATCAGCTGCCTCCTGCACACCCCCTACTGGGGATGTGTACGCAACCAGAGTACATGCCCTTGACGAGAATCGAACCTGGGACCCTTCAGTCCACAGGCCGACGATCTATCCACTGAGCCAAACCCGTTAGGGCGGTAATGTGCAAATTGACCCTAACAGCAGAACGACTGGGAATGACTGGTCACTATGACACATACTGACCACCAGGGGGCAGATGCTCAATGCAGGAGCTGCCCCCTGGTAGTCAGTGTACTCCCACAGGGGGAGCTCTGCTCAGCCACAAGCCAGGCTGACGGCATCACAGAGGCGATGGTGGGAGCCTCTCCTGCCTCCTCAGCAGCTCTATGGATGTTCAACTGCAGCTTCGGCCCACTGGCAAGTGGACATCCTCCAAGGGATGTATCACTGCCAGCTTAGGCATAATCCCCCGGGGAGCAGGCCTAAGCCAGCAGGTGGACATCCCCCGAGGGGTCCCAGACTGCGAGAGGGCACAGGCTGGGCTGAGGGACCCCAGAGTGCACAAATTTTTGTGCACCGGGCCTCTAGTCCTATATAACAAAAGGGTAATATGCAAATTGACCCTAATGGCAGAATAACCAGAACGACCGCTGACCAGTCACTATGAGGCGCACTGACCACCTCTCGGTCCCTTTCCCTGGCTGGCAGGCTCCCTCTGTTCGATGGTAAACGGGGAACCAGGGGTAAGTGGCTGGGAACGCAGGCAGTGCCTTGCCAAAGCTTCCGCCCCACCAGTCGCACCACACACAGAGGGCGACTTGCGGCGGGGGGTGGGAGCGGGACTGGCAAGCGGGTGGTAACGGCCAACCTCTTGGTTCCTCCCCCTGGCTGGCAGACTCCGATTGCCCGATGGCGAACAGGGACTGGGGGTGGGTGGCAGCGGGTGGCGGGGCTGGCTGCGGGCAGCCAGGGAAGATGGCCCTGATCACAGGCCACGCCTAGGAACCATACCTGCGCATGAATTTCATGTGCTGGGCCTCTAGTATATATATTATATTCATCTTTTTACAAAATTTCAAAACACAAAATCAAGTATTTTCTGTTTATGGGCACATATGAGTACAGATCCAAGGACAGTGGTTTCTTCAACAGCAGGATGAGGGGTGAGAGGGAAGAGGAGGTGTGTGTGAAGTAGAACTACCTATAACAAATATACCTTTTTAAAAAAAGAGAGAGGAGTAAATATGGCCCCAAAAAGTATAAATAAACTGGAAGTGAGAAAGTAGAAATTCCTTTTCTGAAGTTCTGGGTAGGGAGAAAAACAGAAAATGGAACTGTAAAATGGCAACAAAATATGAAAAAAAGTGATCAGAACAGTGAGATTTGAATTAAATAAAAAATTAAATGTTTTCATTTTCATCTCAAGGTATGAATGTAACCATGATTGTGAACATGTCCATTTATCCCTTTAGTTCTGTTTGTTTTTAATTTCATGTATTTGGAAACTGTTCATGTATGTGGAAGCTATTGGCATATATACCATTATAACTGACCCTTTTATCGTAACAAAATATATCTTTGTTTTTAGTAATACTCATATAGAAACCTACTCTGGTCTGATATTAACATGGCCATTTAAGCTGTTTCCATGATTTATCTTTCTTCATCCTTTTACTTTCAATCCTTCTTCTGTCTGTGTTCAAAGTGTGTCTTATAGATAGCACATAACAGTTTCATGTTTAAAATCTAGTCTGACAATCACTGCCTTTTGATTGAAGTGATTAGGTATTTATATTTAAAATTCTTATCTTGATATAGTTGGTTTTGCTATTTGATTTCTATTTGTCTTATCTGTTTTTTTATTCTTCGTTCCCCCTCTTCTATTTTAAAAACATTTTTTGTGTTAAATATTTTAAATTTGTTTTTTAGTAATATCAAGGCATTTTTTTCTTGTGTTTGCTTTAGGGAATTACAAAATGCATCTTTAATTTGTCACAATGTGCCTAGAGTTGATACTGAATTACTTTAAGTAAAATATATTGTAAGAATATAATTCCATTTAACTGATGTGCTACTATTTTGTCTTACATATTATACCTATATACATAATAAATCCATCAACACAGTGCTATTTTTTGCTTTATGCAATTATGTCTTTTAAATAAATTAGGAAAAAATAATTAAAAAGCATAGCTGCTGCTGTACTTACAGAGTTCACAATTTAGCCCTGGCCAGTGTACACCAAAAGGTTGTGGGTTTGATTCCTGGTCAGGATGTGAGAAGGAAGCAACTAATTGATGTTTTTCTCTCTTTCTCCCTTTCTCTCTCTAAAATCAATTTTTAAAAAAAGTTCACAGTTTAGTAGAGGTTCTTAATTTTTTTTGGGGGGGTGGGGGAGGATAGGTTATAGATTTCCTCAAGAAACTGATGAAGGTTAAAAATTATCCCTTCTCTGCCCATATCTACCCCTGCCCCCACCATCATCTATATACTTACAAAATGTGCATTCAATTTTAGTCAGACTATATCCTATGAAGAATTAGAATATCCTATCCAGTAATAAACAAATATATTACTGCAACTTCTGGCAGGGATAAAACAGGGCTTTGGTGCTCATTTGCTTATATTTCGATCCTAAAAGCTGCTTCCCACTTGAATGTACACTCTGGAAGGGGAAGAATTTTGGTTGGTTTTGATCACTATTTGGCCTCTGTGCCTAGAACAGCAGAACAGCAGAACAGCACCTGGCACATATTAACTCCCCCATGTGTATTTGCTGGGAGAATAGCAAGTGAATAAATGCTCCACAAAGATAAATATGTTATCTTAGGTATTTTAAAGGGAAATTGGAACGTTGCCTGGAGACACACTGTTTTGATCCTAAGTTTATACTTTCCCATATGACAAAAAGGTAGTGTTCACCTGTCTATGCCTCTGGTACCCCAGGAGGACCTCAAGTCGTGAAATAAATGAACTGCTATTGTAAAATGTTTTAGGTACTCACAAAGTATTAAAGTAGAACGAGCTTAAAGAGTTTACCTTTCTATAAATATTTATAATCACACCATCTTATTCAATGAGAAGATGGGATAAGAATATTAAATTTTATCTGTTATATCTCATTACTACCAAAAGCTTCGAGATAGTATCAATTACTATATTCTACCTTACATTCACATATTACTTTTTACTTTCATTTCTACTATTTCATAAACCCTTATCATAGTGGGAGTTCTGAATGAGAGTTTTCTAGAAATTCAAAGTTTGTGAAAAAAGAGGCTTTAAATATAGACCATCTGCTCCGATTTGCATGTCATGCTAGGAGGAGCTCTCAGGAAGGGGGTCTGGCAGGCCTTCAGTGCTGGGAAGCCCATGATCCAGCTGAGAGGCCAGGACAAGGGAAGCAGCAGTGGCAGTGGCCAGGGACAGGCAGGAGTCAGGTTTAGGACGACGAGACACAATGAAAAGGAACAAGCGGCACGTGTCTGGGAAGGCCAGCTGGCCCTGGAACCAGAACATCTAGCAGCAGGGATCAGGAATCCTGCCCCCCCCTTGGGAAAGTGGGCCCAGGGGGCGGGCAACCAGGACTAGAAAGTGTCATGCGCCATGTGCAACTGAAAGCCTGGGCCAAAGAGCAAGGCCACAGCTCTGGGTTAGAGCTAGGCGCTCCCCATAAGCCAACAGGAGAAACTATTACTGCACAAATCTCACTGAGAATGTAAAACAAGGGAATTGTTTTCTTTTAGGCCAATAATAAAAGTGGACATCAATCACACACTTACTCCAGATTATCAGTCCTTTTAGACAGGGAATCATGAAATATTGCTCCTCAGGCAAATAAAGAAGTTAATTTGCTGGGTAGAAAACATGCAAAACACTCTTAATTATAGACAGCAAACCTCACTGTCCTCTCATCTTGTTCAGTATTAGTGTGAAACCACAGCAAGCAAAGATGAGAAATCATGACCTGACAATGACTCCAGGTGTTTGTTGATCTCTTTCTCCAGCCAAGTGTGGCTGAACAAAAGCCCACAGAGCAAACTGCACTGCATTTGCAGGGTCCTTGCGTGCCACGGCTCCAACATTCAAGAAACCTATCATCTAATGGCCTATTAGGACAAACACAAGGGGTTGTTTCCCCAAGGGGCAAAGTAATGCCTTCTCAAGACAGGGAGGAGCCAAGGGAATAAATGCTCCCTCATACATGGACCCTTTTATACAGATTTCATTTGCACTCAAGTCCTGAGGAAACCAGATCCACTGAGGCCTCATTTATTTATTCAACACATACTTACTGAACATCTATCATATCCCAGGTTGTGTTCTAAACACTGGGATGCAGCAGGAGCAAAAGAAAGAAAATCCCTGCTCTTATGGACCTTACATTTTCCTATCACTCTTCTTCAAGGGAAATCCTAAGAAAGAAGAAAGGAACATTGGAATATGTAGGCAAATTAGGAATGCCTGACGCTATTTCTGCCATTTGTGGTGAATTATGAAATGATTCTGTTCATGGCAAACAGGATCATATGGCTTTAGCACTTACTGAAAGAGTCTTACTATCTTGTTCTTTGTCAAGTTCAAAAGTGACCCAGATGAACTCCCTATAGCTCTCTTATCTCTTTCAATATAATTTGAAGTATCCAATTAAAACACTGAACATCCTTCTGAATCTTGGGTACCTGAGTTGGAAGAGGGACAAATTTTAGACTAATCACAGACTATTTGTTCCTAACAAATTATCTTAGAAAGCTGCTCTAAGCTTTCTGTTTTGGGAAATTATGTATCAGGAAGATTTGGTTAACTGCATAAAGCAGAAAACTGCAAATAACAGTGGCTTATATACAACAGAAGCTTATTTCTCCCTCATGTTGAAAAAAGGTCCAACTATCTTAATTGCATTCCAGGCAGTAGGAAGAAAATAAGGAAGCACAAAAGAATAAAAGGCTACTACTGTAAGGGGCCTTCCCAGAAGTCTCACCAATATGTAAGTTTACAGCCTACTGGCCAAGATTTAGTGTGATGGCTATACCTAGATGCAAAGAAAACTCGGAAATAAGATGATGGTTCTGTTTCTAAGAAAAAACGCACAGGGAGACAACTCAAGTCTCTAGCATATGAATTAAGCCTTAATTTGGTACTTTTTAATATCTCTTTTAACAAGGAGACCATCCCCCTTTAAAATTATATTCATTTTAATAAGCTGATTCAACAAACTAAAAATTAAGAGGAAAATATGTTTATATTGAAACTTGTTTCTTACATTAGACTAAAAAATAATATACTAAAAATGAGTGTGAAGATCTAAAACAACTTGCATTTATGAGACTAAATTCAGTGGTGGGAAACTCAATGCTTTCTAAGACAAGTAACAAGGCAAGGATGTCCATTCACCACTTTTATTTAACACTGTACTACAGGTCCTACCTAGTGCAGTAAGGCAAGAAAAATAAAAGGCACAGGTTAGAAAGGAAGGAGTAAATATATGAGCAAAACATTTCCTGATAACATGGTATGTAGAAAACCCTAAGGAATTCACAGAAAAGCTATCAGAAATAATAAGATTGAGCAAATTGCAGGATATAATAGCAATATATAGATCAATTTAATTGCTATATGCTAGCAACAAACAACTGGAACAAAAATTACATAAACAAGTTCCACTTAAAATAGTATCAAGTCCACAAACCCTTTGGAATACATTTAATGAAAGAGTGCCTGTGGGCATATTTTAAAGTCATCACAATGGCAATCCTTCCACTGATCTATAGTTTTGATGCAATCGCAAGCAAAGTCTATAGTTTTGATGCAATCGCAAGCAAAGTCTTACTGTTTTTTTTTTCCTTTTCTAAAGAAATTACAAGCTGATTTAGTGGATAGAGCATCAGCCTGTGGACTGAAGGATCCCAGGTTTGATTCTGGCCAAGGGCACATGCCTGGGTTCTGGCCAAGGGCACATGCCTGGGTTGTGAGCTCGATCCCCAGTGATTCTCTCTCATCATTGATGTTTCTATCTCTCTCTCTCTCTCCCTGACCTGGGCCCCAGCCAGGGAAGAGCCTGAAACCTAGGTACATGCCCTTGGTCAGAATTGAACCCAGATCCTGTGGTAGGCAGGCCGAGGCATTATCTACTGAGCCAAACCGGCTAGGGCAGGATATGATATTTCTTAGCCCCTTCAGCAGCAGACCTTCGTTTTTTCTCCAGGAGTGAGGTAGAAAAACCCTACATCACCTTCTTGGATTCTTATTACCCAAGTTACTAAGACTATTACCAGTGGCATACAGGGAGCTTAGCCAATGAGCAGTCAGAAAAGGTGTTTCCTCTGTAGTTCACACGGATCGCCGGCTTGGCCCCCCGCCCAGGTCTGACACCTCTGGCTCAGGCATCAGGCCTGGGCAGGGGATCCCCATCTCCCCCCCATCACTGGCTTCACCCCCCCACCCAGGCCTAACGCCTCTGGCCCAGGCTTTAGGCTTGGGAAGGGGCCCCCTGCAGCTCCGATGGCTGGCTCTGCCCCTGCCCAGGAGCCCCCTGGCTCAGGCCCTTCCTATGCTGCTCAGGGCCCACACGGGGCCTCCCTTGGAGTGACCTGGGTGCCGATGATGTTCCCGGGACCCAGGCCACTGGGCGCCTGTGTATGCAAATTAACCGCCATCTTTGTTGGGTTAATTTGCATACTCTCCTGATTGGCTGGTGAGCATAGCGGAGGGATGGTCAATTTACGTGTTTGTCTATTATTAGGTAAGATTGTGACATAAAGAAGATCAGGGGTTAAATGGGGAGGGCTGTTGGGTGAGAGGACAGAGAGCAAAAGGAATAAAAAAAATGTTCAGGGTGAGGGGACAATTTTCTATCCTGATGTGGTGGTGGTTATACAACTGTATACAATTACAAAAATTCATCAAATCGTACCCTTAAAATTGGTGAATTTTATTGTATGTAAATAAAACTTTCATAAACAGAAAAAAAAATTTTTTTTCATAAAAAAGCAAATGTGAAGATCTAGAAAGATCTGGACATTTCTAGACATATTAATCTTTTAAATTCTATAAAAGAGGCAAGATTTTAGCAGACTAAAAACAATCTTTACCAACAAAAACTTCTGATACCTTGAAAACATTTCCAGCTAACATAAACTAACATGAGGAGACTTTTTGATAAGCTATGCTATTGTTTATAAATAACGCGTATACTCCAAATAACATGTATTTATTTTACCACAGTCCTTTCCTATATATTATTATCAAGATAGAAGAGAAATATCAACACAATCAGCCCCAAAGAGAAAGAAACATTAGACACATTTTTAAAAAATCAGTTTAAAGAGATTAGTTCAAGGCTTTCCATCTAGGTAGGAAAACAATGTGAAGACCCCTGGGGAAATGCTCTATGCTGCAATTTACATGATCATCTACCAGTAACCATCTAAAACTAAAAAGGATGGCTGTTTTCTTGACAACCTCTTCTCTGTCTTTATTTCTTTTTCCTTTGACCAACAGCACTACTGAACTAGCTAAATATATTTTAAATTATCCTTTAAACTTTCTCAAAGCCATTCTTTACTTTCTTTTTCTTATACACGACAATGAGAGAAACACTGTTGAGTTTGTTGAAGGTAAGGTTTGAGCTGCGTCTTTAATCCATTAGAAGGAGGACCAGTTAAATATCTTGATGAACTTAGGAGAGAAAGTATAGCTAAAAGTAGAGGCTGCCAATGGGACAAAGTTTTCTTGGATATTGGTTGGCCCACAAAATTCATATGGAAAGCTGCAGAAAGCTTTCATTGACATGTGTCTTTCAGCACCTCTGCGTGCTTTTAAAATTTCTTCATATCCAGGATCTCTCTCCAGAATCCTATCTCCACTGATGATCAACAGGGCCTCATCTCACTGGTATAGCAAAGGGAAGATCTAAGAACAGCTTTGTACATAAGTGTCTTGAAGTTGAAGCAGACATGGATGAGAGCCTTGAAAATTGCACTGTAGCCCTAACTGGTTTGGCTCAGTGGATAGAGCGTCCGCCTGCAGACTCAAGGGTCCCAGGTTCGATTCCGGTCAAGGGCATGTACTTTGGCTGCAGGCACATCCCCAGTGGGGAGTGTGCAGGAGGCACCTGATCGGTGTTTCTCTCTCATCGATGTTTCTAACTCTCTATCCTTCTCCCTTCCTCTCTGTAAAAAATCAATAAAATATATTTAAAAAAAAGAAAGAAAATTGCACTGGACCAGGATGAGAGCACTTGGCCTTTGGTCCTGGCTCTATCACCTATCAGTTGTGCAACCTGATCTTTAAAATGGGAAGACCCAGTTCTCTACCTCTGTAGAGATGGAGTCAAGAACCTAGGAAGGCAGCACACCTTGAAAGCATCCTGACAATCACAAAGTATCACAGTGTTTTATAAAACAGAGATTATTTTGATAATATTGAATTTTGAAACTCAACAATTATGTATAGAATGTAGACAAAATGCCAGACATTGTGCTAGGGATTATAAGAAATAATGTCTAACTCCTAAACTGGAGGACAGGGCTGACTCAGAAAAAACTTCAGAGTCGGGACTTAAATGAATATAATTTTTTTCTTGGAAAAGAAGGGACCTAATGATGAAAGAAGAATAGAGTTGAAAGAAACTGCATGTGGCTATGCAAAGCTATCTCTTAAGAGCATAGACACTAAAGCTAGGGAATCTGCATTTGAATCCTGTCTCCACTACTTATCATCATATATTCTTGGCAAATTACTTAAGTTCTCTGTGCCCCAGTTTCTTCATCTATAAAATGGGGATAGCAGTCCCTATATCATCAGCCTTTTGTGAGAACTAATTAAGATAATATTTCTAAAGTGCTTAGAAAAAAGCTATCTTAGTCTGCTTCTTCTAGGTTATATTGTATAACAAATTATCCCAAATTTCAGTAGCTTATCACAAAGATTTATTTCTTGCTCATCTTACATGTTGACCACAGCCCTGCTGCATGTGTCTTCTTCACTCTGGGATCTGGGCTTCTATCTGGCACAAGGTTTTCTCATGGCAAAGGGAACAGAACAATGGTGGAACCATGCAATGCCTCTTAAAACATCTGCTTAGAAAGCATTCATTCCTGCTGCCATTTTTGTGTCTAATTTAAGTCATGGAGTAAAGCTTGATACTAATGGGGCATGCAGAAGACCTGTATGGAGGGACTCAGGAGAGGGGGGCATATTTTGAACAAACAAAAGTATTTGAAAAAATAACATAATCCATCACAAATGCCTGGTATGTATTGTGTTTGTTAAAGAAAGTGGTTGCACAATGGCACAGAATCCTGATATAGGACAAGATGTTTGGGAACAGTAAAACATTCAGGGTCACTAAATCATATGTATGGTACACAGAGGTGAGAGAGGTACCTGAAGAGGCCACATTTAGAAAGAATTTGAAAGGAGGCTAGGTTTTTGACTTCAGGTTAAAGATGTGTTGCAGTAATAAAAGTGTTTATGGCTATATTTTATAAGGCACTCTGTGCCAGTTTTATCAAGACATTGGTGTAACTTCATTTGTTTTCATTAAACATTTAAAAATCAAAGTCTACTAGTCACTCCCTTCCTTTGTAATCCCTGTCTAATAAAACATTCCTTGTCAGCCCTGGATTGGGTTGCAATTGCCTTGATAAGGCAGAGGACAGGTTTCTCTCAGTAGGCCAGGATAGGGGAAGGGGACTTGGAGAAGAAGGAAAGGGGGGGGGAGTAGACAGAAAGTATGAGTGAATCAATGTTAGGGAGGAGGTACAATGTACTGATAAGCACTTGATTCAGGGTTGGCTTTATATATACTATTTAGTTATAAGAAGGTGAAAGCAATCTCTAAATATGAATGTTTTCTAATATCTTCACAAGCTCAACCAACCTCACAACTCTAAACAGCCTTGACTTCCTTCTGCAGCGTTTGTCCTCATTTTCAATGAACTGCTAGAAATAATCTCAATCCCTAAAATTCAACTGAAACCCCTGGGCATCAGATGTGTTATCTGACCTGCTACACTGTACCCTTCTTTGCTCAACCTGGAGAAGAAATGTAAGGGAAGAAAGGATAAGTAACAGAAGAAAAGGAAGCATGAAGAGAAGAGAAAGACATGAAAAGCAAGGGAAGGCACAGAGGACCTAACATCCCATTCTCATTCACCAAGGGAGCTCCAAAACTTACTCCAAAGTAGTTCAGATTTCCACAGACTATGCTAGTCCTTAATGTGATACCTTGACTTGGAAAGCCAATCAACATAAGGTTCTGTTTGGTGCTTTTTCTTTTACAGACACCACAGGACAATGTTTTATTTTGTTGTCTGTAAAACTACTGTGGGGGGTAGAGAGAAAAGCAAATCACAGCCTACAAATGAGCCATTCTGACTCCTTCAAAACTGCTCATTTTCCCCTTCTCCTTCTCTGATTACAAACCTTAGTAAGACTTCTATAATCTTGCACCATCACAAAGTTTTTTGTTTGTAAAGCTTGAAAGATCCCCACTACCTACAGAAAAAATACAAATTCTGACCACATTCAAAGTCCTCTAGGTAATCTGGTATCAATCTATGTTTCTAATTTCATTTGGTAGGACAGATTTTTTTTCACACTAAGGGTGCTTAATCACAAGAAATAAAAGTCTAAAATATTGTACAAAACAGGTACAAACACAGGAAATGGGCAGAACGTAAAGGGATATACTGAAGGGGAGAAGCCTGGAGTCTGAGAAATACAGGCCTGTTTGTTAATTCACTCAACTATCTTGAAAGAAAACCGAATGATGAGAAATATGTGAATTGTAAGAAAAGAAAATCTGCAGAAGCAGGCCCTTTCTGTTTTAATCATGCCAAAATCAGCTCAGACTTCAGTTTTTGAGAATTAGGGTACATCCCAGTGGCAATGACTCACTATTATGATTCATAAAAATGGTAGAAAATGAAGAAGTGCAGACATAGTGCAGACAAAGTCTCACTGCAGAACCACAAACAGAACTTATTTATAAAGTTCAATAAGTAAGAAATATTTTCTCAAAGGAAAAAAGTATTAATGTGTAACAAGATTAGTGACTAAAATATATATAAAAGAGCACCTATATTTTTGAAGGTCTCTCACCAAAGACATTAAGAACAGTTAAACATCATGGTGAGAATATGAGGGAAGTAGGTGTATACTAACGTTTTTAAATTTCTTGCTTAAATGGAAATATTTCACTTGGCTGCTACAGCCAAGCTTTCCAATCACAATTTTGCAACGTTTCATGAAAACAGTCGTATTTTAAATATTAAATGTTGGTATTAAAAACCAGAATTGCCAATGAGTGCAACATAAAAACAATGTAACATAAAAACATGTTATTAGTGATACATGTGAATAATCTCAAAGTAATCTTTAAGCAAAACTGAGTGCCCTTACCTTTCCTAAAGGAAAGGTAGCAGCTGGAATCTCTGCTGGAGTGACAGCTGTCCTAGGCAAACTAATTTATTACCACTCCCGGTAAGTTAACCACTATTTTCCCCTCTCAACCCAGGAAAAAATTTAATCCTTATTTCTTTCTGTGATACCACTGAAGACAGAGTGTTGGATCACACCTAGTAAAATATGACACTGATGCAATTTATCAACCTCCTCCTCTTTTAATCAGTGGGGCATTTTAAAGTTATTTATGATTATTTAAGAATAACTGACACAAGGAGCAAGAAAAACTAGCCTAACCCAAGTAATCCACCAATAACTAAAGAAAATAAGCTAAATTCAAAGCTGGCAGCTTTCCAGAAAACATGAGTAAAGTTTTTGGTTTCTATGACAGCAGATAACATATGACTTACGTTTTACACAAATGTCTTTTTTTAAAAAAAGCTTTCTCTCAAAAAAGCAACACATAATTGCCAGATTGAAATAAAATTACTTCCTTAACACAGACAGTATGTTAAGAGAATTAATGGCTATAATGCTAAAAGGCGAAATTCCATCAACAGGTTTTCTAACATTCCCCCCAAACACTGAATACCATCTGTGCATTTCTTTTTGGTAGTAAGAATTTTATTTTATTTTTAGTATTTTATTTAGCGTTAAAACCAAAAAAAGGAAGTCACTTGATATACATGGGGAGAGGAGAAGTCACGTTGAGCAACAGACATCTGGGACAAGCTGTGGCTTTGTGAATCTTAGACTTTGATCCTATAATCATTGGTGTGTAAACCAAATATTCACAAATAATTTTAATATCCTTTATAATTATCCTTACCTAAGTATAGCATATTATATTAAATATTTCATAATACAATGTATTTTCCTGAAAAAAAAGTCAGAAATATTCATTAAGTTCTTAACAATCACTGATATTATGGTACATCATGAAGAAAAACTGGGTCTGATTTTTTTCACTAATATTAATCATTTGAAATAAACATTGTATCATCTGATTATGGTGGAATAATAATAAACAAGGCTGATATGAAGATTTATCAGATTTGTGTTCATGGTGAGAGGTCAGTAATATTGGCTGAATTAATTACTGTAAAAAGTGAAGATTCATTTGGCTCAGAAGTATTTATTAATAGTGGGATTATTTAAATGCTAAATTTATCTGGAAATTACATTCTAAATGCTGTGTAATTCTATTTATTCTTCTGAAACAAGGGAATTTTATGTTAAAAATTTGTTAAACTTCTGATTCTTAAAAAAATTAAAATAGCACCTTATTACCTGTTAAGCATGTGTACTGAAAAAAAACCTGTGCCTTCACATGTGTATTTTAGATTTTAAAAGGATTAAAAGAGATGAAAAATGCAACTGCCAATTCTAGAGTATTGAATGTCACAAAATTAAACTATCTGAGGTGTCAGCTAGCTCTTAATTTAAACCAGGAGTCTGAAACAGAATTAAAGAAAGACAATGAGATGTTTTAAAACTGAATCACATAATGAGTTATTAAAGAAGTATTTGGATAATGAGAACAAATCAATCAATAGTAAATTAACACGATAAAATAGCATACAATATGTTACTTCACAAATTCTTGAATGTTTTAGAAAAATATCCAAAACAGGAGTGAAACCATCACTACTAAGAGAAACAAAATGTATCATGAACGAAATAGTAAATTCTCATGCTGCTTTAATGATGAAAGCAATGAGCTATCTATTTTCACAGGCTAGTTAAGTAGCTGTCAATCAAACTAGTAGTTCAAGTGGAATGACATTAGACTAGGGAGAGCCTGGCAATTGTGCCCATGGACTCATTCTGATGTCAGGCTGTCTCTAAGTCACCACAAGTCTTAAGAATACCAGGTGGCTCAGATGGTTCAAAGACCTCACAGTGGAGTTCAGTGCTGTGGTCCTAAAGCAAGTCAGGTATCTGGTATCTTATGGAGAGGGAAACAAAGTGACTTCAATACCCAGAATTTTGCCTGGAAACTGTGGAGAATGAAGGATTAAGTTGTATATGAAAAGAACAAACACAAAGGAATAATACACAGAGCATAAAGGAAGGAGAGAAGTGAGCAGGCTTAAAATAATGACACATAGCCCAAAATACCATTCATCGGAAAACCAGTTATAGTGATAAATCACTTAAAGTGAAAATGTCTATAGTAGACTGCATAGTTATTTCCAAAGGTCTCTTTGATGTCTATATATTAGTATGAATCCATTTTGTAATCTTATTTGATGTTTCCAAGAAAGAAATTAAAACTATATTCCATATAGTTATAAACTTATATTTATATAAATTTGAGGGTTCAAATTTAAGTCATGGATGAAAAGTAAAGTTGAATTTCATGTTCTAGATGTCTCTTTAAATACCTCATAAGTAGAGTTTAAGACAAATGCAGCATGGGGATGGACGAGGTGAAGACATTCTAGCAAAAAGAATGAGGACACCACCCCAATCCTCAGGCTCATTCACTTCTCCCTCTCTGGCCGCATACCCCAATGAATCTTTTGTCAGTTCCAATCCACCTGACTTTCCACTTGGCCTTGTTTTTTTCCTTTGCATGACAAAGTCTCTTAACAAAACAAGAAGAATACCTCTTCTTATTTTTAGTAAACCCAACTTCTTCATTTTCTTTTTCTGTCATTTCTTTCCTACTATGAGTTCAACTACTAATGTAATTTTAAAATAACACTGACAATAAACTCAGCTAAAACTTGCATCAAAGTTACCTTGAAAACTAAGACAAACAGGCCTCCTTCACCTCAATTGTCCATGTAATCAGCCTTTTTTTTTTATCACTAAGGAAGTAGCATTGAGACAGAACCCAATATGGTTAAAAAATGTTGGAGAAAACTGAATATGACCAATAATCTAAATATGACATTTTCCCTAAAGTTTATTCAGAAAAGAGAGGGAATAGGGAGGGGAAGGAATCACACTTACAAGTCCACTTATGGCTACAATCCAGATGTAGGAACCAGAGGTGAAAAGCTATAAAAGAAAAAAAAGGCAACTAAAAATTAAATTCAACTGCCAGTCACAGCATACTAATGTTTACATAATTATAATCATAACCATTTATGTTAAGAATTACTTATATATCATAATATAAACAAATAGAAAATTAATAAATATCAATTCCATTATTTAAAAGAAAATAATATATATTAATTTTTCTCTTTTTTAACCAAGACCTCCACTCTTCACAGCTAAAATGCATTGGTTGAACCTGGCCCACTCCCATGCAAAGAAAAATAAGTAAAATTCATGCATATTCTCATTTACAAATGTAGATTAGTTAAGTAAAATACCACATATAAAGGAATTATTAGAATTAACGATATAAAAATATGTAGTCACCATCCAATGTTTGATGTTAAATGATATGCAATATTAGCTCACATAATTTTCTCATTTTAATTTCTCATCACAGCTACTCTAAATTTAGATGGGAAGATCTCAAGTATATAGGTCCATGTTCAATGCTACTCTGTGTAACTGTTGATATTCTCATCCCAGTTCCTCCAAGGAACAGCAAACTAAGTAGTGATAATCAAAGTTAATTAATGGCAAAAGTAATTAGAATTAAGCCTCATGAAATCTCTCTCCCTTTGCTTTCTAAATCATTTACATCCAAGTGTTGTGCTCAGGGTTAAAAAAAAAAAGTCATAAGACATTTAAAAGGATTCCTGCAAGAAAGTAAAGATTTGTAATCTAGTGTTTGTTCACGTTTAGATCTTTAGATCAGGAATTTAAGTACTTCTGCTCAGAGAGAAAAAGCAGGATACCCAGGTTCATTGCTGACACTGTGCTGGATGGAAACCTCAAAGTTCTACACATTTATACCAAGATACATGGGAAAAAAAGATACATAGAAAGAAGACAGACACAAAGGTAAACAATGACAAAGCACAAGTCAAAGGCCGCTGACACGCTCTGCGCTTGCTAGCTTAAGTAGAAATGAACGTTGGTTGCTACTTTAAATTTAATCCCTTGATCTAAAATTTAATCCTTTGATCTACCACGAATCATTTTTCAGTTTAAATGACTGGTAGTAACAAGGATGAGAATTATTCTATTTAAAAGAAAATATTTTTCTGTAGTTTTCTTCTAAAAATATAAAGAATTATAAAATAGTTAACACTTTCATAGCACTTCTGTGCCAAGTTGTGATCTTAATGCTTTTCATACATTAAACTTACTGAATCCTCCTTATCACCCTGAGTGGTAAGTCCTATTATTAACTCTATATTACCCATGAGAAAACGGAGAGGTTAAGTAATTTGCTCAAGGTCAAAGAGCTGGTGGGTGGTGGAGCTGTGAGTATATACCGCAGTGGTCTGGCTCAACAGCCCTGTGCTTATGACAGCTCCATTGTACTATGGCTCATACATGAGAAAGATGAATGTATCATTAATTCTGTTAATAAAAAATTATTTCCTTTGGACTCTTCAACCCCTCATTATATTGCATTTTTAGTCCCAACTGGGTCTCTGCATGTTTTGACAGTGTGTATATTTTCTGATTCCTTAACTACAGGTTATCACAATTCACTTCATTTCATCCTCCCCATCCCTAGCATATGGCATTACATGACTGTCTCCCAAGCCATTTGATATTTAAATAACTCTTCACAAACATTTTTGTTCTTCTGATAATGATTAAAGTCTTCGTTCATCAAATGTCTGTGGCTTCAAGAAGCTGTGGTGTGGAAGACAGAAAGGAACAGAAACATGTGCAAAGATTTAGAGGGGAGTGAGGAAGAGAGGAAATAAGAACTTTGAGAAGAAGGGGTTGATACTCACTTCCAGGGAGGGGTGGGAGTTGATACTGGATAGGCAAGAAGAACCCTGATACCATTCATGTTAAGGACTTTAGAGTTTATCAAAAAGTCACTAAGGCATCTCCACCTCTACTTTCTGATACCAACTTCTACCTCACCAAAAAAACAAAACAAACAAAAAAGCACAAAATAATTTCAGAACACCAAAGGTGGTAGCTAGAGAGACATAAATTATTAATTAGTAAGAACCAATGGACTTAGTTCTTATTATCTGTTCAGATTACCCTAAACACTCAATACTATGATCTCTAATCTTTCAAATGACCCGGTAAGCTAGATATTATCCCCAGTTTACATATGGGAAAATGGGGGCTCAGAAAAGGTGATAGACAAAGCAAATAATTATCAGAGCAAGTAATTAAACCAAGTCACTTTGGCTCCAAAGACTTTACACAATGCTCCACTGAATTTCTACTCCATAATTAATAAAACAATGTTTTTTACCCTCAAAGATGGTCTATAACATTAGAGTTGGAAGGAACTATAGAGTCAACATGAGGCTCAGAAGACTTCTATGACTTGACCCAAGTCACAGGCTAGTGAGTGACACATTAGAACTAGAACTTGGGTTTCCCGCCCCAGGTCCAGGGCTCACTTCTACCACTGCTTTCTGCCTTCTGACGTAACATCATAAAAAAGAAAAAGAAAAACACCCCAAAACATGTCACAGCAAATCCTAGTAACTGCAGAAATAAGCTATTACGTTATATGAATATTAGGAAGGATAGGAAGACTGTAACACTATGCAGGTTGAGAGATGAGGAATAAACACATTTCATGAGAAACGGTTGTAAAAGTGATCAAAAGAACACCCACCCCAGATGAGCCATTGATAACAGATGAGAGCAGACTAGAGAAGTTAGAGGAAATGCTAAAGGTTAAAAGGGGAGGGAGGAGGGCATTTTACAGAGACACTACTATCCGGTTTGATATATGTGGGAAAAGGAATGTTATGAGTATTAACAGTGGATCAAAAGGCCAAGCTACACATGGTACCACAGAAAATAGCATAATAAAAGTTTTATATCAAAAGCTGTGAGTGCAAGAAAAGTGACAAGTACTACTATTACAGGTAGAAAACTGAAAATCATAGGTATCAATGGGCCTGGAGCCCAGAAGAGAGTAATCAATATTTTGTGAATATTGGTAATAATAACTTTTTTCAATTTAAGTCAAATAATAAGTACCCTAATGGTCTTCATTTCAAACCATTTAGCAGGTGGTGGCATTGCTGTCATGCCTATGTGACATAGAAGTTGTAAAGCTGATAAAGCAAAGCCCAACACTTGAGTTGGTAAAGCATATCTAGTTTCTTCTTCAGAGTTTTATTTGTGACACCATATTCAATAAATTAATTTTGACAGTGATTTTCCACTTTCCATCTTTTGACTCTTCTCATTTGTTTCCACTTCATACTATGATTTTGAGAAAATACTTATACGCAACTGTACAATTAAAATATTTTCCACTGATACGAATTACAGTGAAAGCTCTTATCAGATTCTAAAAGCTATGAAAGTATTCTAGTACCTTATATACCTTGATGTTCTCATTCTGTAACACTTCCTTTGAACATTTGATATAGATCATAAAGCCAAACTTATGGGAAAAAAAACATTGTTTTCAAGGAGATCAAATGAGAAAAAGACCAAAAAAAGAAAAGAAAAAAAAGAAGAAAAAAAAAATCTGGTTAAAGAAATGTGAACATAAAAATGCATACTATACCTGCAGTCCCAATATATAAATCAATGTCTTGTTTGTGATGGACAACGGGCCCAGAATATGTGCCACTTGGACTCTCGGTATGGAGCAGTAAAATGGTACAAACAGAGCAAACACAGGTGCCAGGCTATGCAAACAAAT
Organism: Myotis lucifugus; assembly: GCF_000147115.1. Lineage (NCBI taxonomy): Eukaryota > Metazoa > Chordata > Mammalia > Chiroptera > Vespertilionidae > Myotis > Myotis lucifugus. The sequence goes on along the minus strand of NW_005871368.1, from coordinate 1,063,295 downwards.
AAAGAAAAATCACTATAGTATAACACTCCATTTAAAAATACCAATGGCTAATATGTATTTGATGTAGCACTGCCTATAATTTTACTTCAGTATGAAAGCATGATCTTAGATACACATACACAATTTGCCTTCTAAATGTGTATCATATCTGAAATAATTTGCACTGTATATAACATTCTTTAAATTTATCCTTGTCAACTATCCCAAAACTATTGCAAAAAGGTGGTTTACATCTACTAATTGTCAGGCATTGTGAGAAAATGTAAAGTTGGTCCTATGATTCTTCCCATGAATTACTTAAAATCTAATGAAAGAAAAACCAAAAGCAATACACATTATAATGTGTCGTGGTTAAGTCCAAAAGCTTCACTTCAGACTTTGTCCATATATCACCACAGCACTTGACATCCCTTTCACTCCTGCCCCCTACCTTCCTCAAATTCCTTCCTCATTTTGTCTTAAACATTGTTTCTTGCTGGTCTCCCTATGTTTCTTCTACCACTCTTATACCCTCTCTAAGGCTCCCTTATAGTCTTTTCTTCTTGCTCCAGTCTTTCCTTGTATAATCACAAGCCTCCATGGCTAGAATTAAGAAAATGAAGTGAGTCCCAGACTGTCTGCCTGTCCCCTCACCTGGGTTATAAAACTCAATTTGATACCCTCACCTGGACATATTAAAAAGTCACAAACCATGAGACTTAAAAGTCTTTGCTCTAATCCATTTCTTAACATTGTTAACAGTATTTTCTTCCCAAAACACAACTCCGATCATGCCACACACCTATTTAAAACCCTTTCTTTCACAGACCCCCAGTATCCAAAGAAGAAAGTGAAATATTAGCATGAAATAGCAAAGCCCTCCAATTCCAGTGTAGTTTCCCACAACTGAGTCTTCTCTGTTCCCCTAACCTGGCCCCTCCCTCTCATTCCCATCCCCCACAGATGTTCCCTGGGCACACTAGGCCCTTATTCATTAACATGGGTTATTCTTTCAACCTAAATGTCCTTCTCACTTTCCTGTTGAGTTCACTCAACTCTTTTCAGCGATTTCTCCAGTTCCTCTTGGTGGTGAGTAGCTCTCTTCTTTGCCCTCAAAGCTACCCCAGTTTCACTGTTTCAATAATCACCTGGGCACTCTGTAAGAGGCAGTAGGACAGGTATAGGAGCTCCATCTATATCTATGAGTAAAAAGCAGTCGCTGACCTCAAGGAATTAGCTCCAGGATCGCAAACTCATATTCTTACAAGGGCTAGGCAGACAACAAGAGTGAGTTTGGACACACACTAGCACCCATTCTCCATTAAACACTTGGCTTAATTACTCTGTCAATTTTTTATTTTCCCAGTTTTGGGGGTGAGTGGCATCAGTATAAAGAACTATTTCTTTACCATAAGAAAACACAAGAAATATTCTTCACTTCCACAAAGAAATGTCCTCACTACACTTTTTGTAGAAACACAGGACTCTCTTGGCCTCTTGTACATTAGCTCATCATTGATAGAGATTGGGTTATTTAAAAAAATCATTCACTGTTCTCTCAATTCTAATATTAAAAACAAAACAAAAGCAAATGTATACTGCAAATGTGACTAATGGCAGCAGCATCAACAGGCATACACAACAAATGCTGGGAAAACCCCAAGCAGTAAACACCCAAGGTTCAGACACTGGGTCAGGTCTGGAGACACAAAGATGCATAAGATGCAGCCTCTCGAAATCTTGTGAGGAGGAGGACAGGGATAGGGCAGCAGAGGTATGTAGACGGCACAACGGATCTGTTATGAATGCCTCACTCATCTGGTCCGCCTTCTAGACTGAGCATACCCCATGGCAGGGAAGGAAATGCATCCCTTGGTCCTCCCAGCATCTGGCACAGTGCTTGACAGAGCATAGGAGCTCATTAAATTAGGGGCAATGAAATTAGCCTTATTCTTGAACAGTTGTATGATACAGACTTGAACTATATAGGTTCTTTAAAAACTACCATTACATTATTAATTCTGTGAGAAAGCACCATGTTCTATTTAGTGTTGCATCCTCCCCTAGTGCCTAATATAGACCCTTATTATTTGTTGGATTAAAATAAATTAACAAAGCAATTTTAATAAGCAGAGACTTATTTAAACTGTTGTTCTCAATTCTACACAAAAGAACTGTTTGGTCTCTCCCTCCCTACCCTCCCCCTTTCCCCCTCAATTCAAATCATCTGAACTCAAACACAGTTGACTAAGCAGCTATGCATTCTTTTCATTAAAAAATATAAATCAGCCATTCCTGGACTTAAAATCCTCCAGTGATTCCCCACCGTTAAGTAAAAGCCAAAGTCAGGCCTGTGTCCCACCTCAAACCTGATCTTCTACTACTTGGTCTCCCTACCACTCACTCTCGCTTATCCAGACACATGGGACCAGGGTGCACCTCACTCAAGCAGGACTAGGCATATGCGTGTGCATGCGCTCTCTCCTCCTGGCCAACTTCACACAGATAAGGACATCACTTACTCCCCTCCACCCTCCATGTCTTTACTCAAATAACACATTCTCAGAAAAGCCCTCCCCAACCCCCCACTCCAGACTGCAGCCCCTGCCACACCTCACAGCCCCATCCCCACTGGGCATGCTCTATTTCCCTTTCCCCATAGCGCCTATAACTGGCTACTCTGCTATGTGACTTGTTTCTCATCTGTCTCGCTGACTAGAATGGAAGCTCCACGAGGGCAGGGATTGCTGTCAGTTTTTTTCGCTGCTTTACCCCCACAATCTAGAACATTGCCTGGCACAAAATAGTTGCTCAATAAATATTCACGAATAAATGAATTTCTCTTTAAAATTGTAAAACCATACAGCAGAATTTGCCTTTTGCTTAAAAAAAAGCGACCCTTTCCTTGTTTTATTGTTTTTAATAGGATTAAATACATGGTTTCATATATACGCTCAAAACATGGCCTGTTGGTCTCTTGGCAATAATAAGAGAACTCTATGTTGGCTGCATTTGAGATCTCTCATCACAGAACATGTTCTTTAAGTTATATAAATTCTTCTGTTTACATTCAGCAATAAAGCGTAAATAGTGATGTTATAATGAAAAATCTGAAGCAGAGTTCTTGTTTGAAGTTATATTTCAATGTAAAATAAAAAAATATGGATGGGAATTTTAATGACCACAGTTTATATCTTATATACCAACAGAAGTTTTAAAATTCCTTAGAAGTTATTAATCACTGTGTAGTTTTCAATTATGACTAAATACCAGACCACATACACCCATAATTCAAAAGCACACATTTCATACCATGGTCATATAGGTTGTTTTGTAGAAATTTTCCATTGCTATTTCTATACACACAGACTTCACAAAATATCATGCTATTAGTCATTGGCCAGTTTTTCTTTTCCTTATTTTATGACAACATCTGTTCTTTATACTGTCAACAATGAATTCAATTTGACCTTTTTCACGTTGTGAATAGCTAAGTTCTGGAAGCCCTATCTGGCTTAAGCATGTGAGGCTAAAGTATAGAAAAGAGGAAAACAGGTTATAAAGAGTCCATTCACTTTTCCATTAATATTTTGTTATCTACTATATACTCACAACCATACTCAACAGAACAAACAGAAACAGTGCAGGTCACAAATGTCTACCTTTCCTCTTATACAGAAAAGGATGTTTATATATAAGAAAAAGTTGTACTTTTATAGTACAACTAAAAAAATCCTGGTCACTCTCAACAACAATAAAAATAAGGTTTGTGAACTCATGAAATTATCTTACCCTGAAACTCAATAGTATCTTGCAGGACAATTACTCTATCCCCTCTTCTTTTTATACTTGACTATTCTAATACCAAAAAAGATGCAGACCCAGTTTTCTAGGTACATTTACCTTACCTAGGTGAGTTATTTATTGTATAACAATGTTTTACTTAATAAAATGCTTTCAAAAATTAAAAACCAACACATCCCACCAGAATGGACTTTCAACAAATTCAAAAAGTTCAAGTATTCTCCAATCCAAAGTTTAAAGGAACTATATTTTATCATATTTATCCATCAAATCATAAAATCTCTTCTTTCCCCTCATTGGATCTTTTTGAACTGGGAATTATCGTGTTGACCATTCTTAGTTCAATGATTTTTATTTTATAAACTGTGGGGTAGAGGCCCCAAGAAGTGTTCTGTTTGACAAGGTTTCTCCACAGTTCTCAGCATTTTAGAGCTAGGAAGAACCTAATATGCTTCTAATTGAATAATACCTCTGAGAGGCTATTTTGACAGACTCTTAAAATACAAGGGCCTCTGGGGTCACAGAGCCACAAATTCCTACCAAATGATTCAATACTCTACAGAATCTTTCAAAAGAATCATTCAGGTTACGCAAGCATCTAAATAAGAGACAGCCTACTCCATGTTTTTATGATGCTAACTTTTGGGAACTAAACTCATATTTTGATTTGAAAATTATCTCCAGTAGTTTCTTTTTATTGGCTTTCCTTCGCTGGAGTTAGGAAGACTGACACATGCAACCTAAACCCTTTTCTACAATATGTCTTCCAAATGCATGACAACAGCGATCACATCCCTGCTAAGCCTAAACATTCTCAGTCTATTCAATCATTTCTCCTAAGACCTAGGATCCAGACCCCTCAGATCCCACGCAAGCTCTAAGTCATCTGTGCCCTTTGTAAAATGCGGCACCCAGAGCTGACTGGGAATGGCCAGATTGGTCCTGGATAAGTGTAAATATCACCTCTTTTGTTTTGAGCACTATATTTTACTTAATTTAGCTTACAGACAGATAGCCATGTTACACTGTTGATTTAAACAGTCAACTAAACCTAAGGTGAACAGCATAGGTCTCCTTTACCCTCTTCACAAGAGGCTCAATTTTAGCTGCAAAATCCCATCAACTTTTCCCTTGTCATTCCTGTGTCCATGCAGCCACTGATTCAGTCAAGTTAGCCTCCTGCTTAAAAACATTAACTAATCTCTGTATATATGCAAAAGAGCATCTTTCGTCCACTCACCACAGAAACTCTTCTTTCTTATAAGCTGTTGAGCAAGTTTCCAGGTAGACAAAACTGACAAAGTTGACATTCTTTTCCCCTTAAAACACTTAAAAACTCATACTTTACATAGACTATAGATATAACATCACCAGTAACTATGATTCATTGATTTTACTGATCAAGGTCTACTGCTTTAGTCTCTTTCACATAATTTTTTAAAATACTTACATCTTTACAGAAAAATTTATAAAGTTCCACAGATATCAGCAATTCATAAATTCCAAGGGGTTTTTGGATAACTATTTAAAAAAATCACTAACAGAAAAATTTCACTTCCCATTTTTTAAAAAAAAAGTGTACACGCACGCACACATGAGGTTAACTTACTATGCTCAGTCACAGGGTGACAGAAAAAAAAAGTCACCACCATAAAAGGATGTCTGCATAATCTCTCTTAGAACAACATGCCAAGGTTAAACTACTTCAGTTTGGTCAAATCCTGACTACAACTACACAGGGGCCAGAACAAGTCACCGAGAGGTAAGTGCTACATATTTTGCTTTTGCAACAAAATCTTTTGAGTTAAGAAAAACTTTGAAAGCCTACTTAAGGTACAGGTAAAGGGAAAGAATCTACTCAATAACAAGCTATAAACATTTCTAACAAAAATTATGTTATTAATAGAGTTTAAACTCTAGTGACTGGCAGTTCTGACCAGCTAGTATTAAGTTAGGTGAAAGCAATGGATTGTGCCAGAAACATCTTTGCCAAAAAATAGGCTTACTTTGCATTTCTGTGTGAACTCACAATTACAAAAGAACAGTATCAAGTAAATGTTGGCAAATAATGCCAAAACTTCAGGATGCTTTAATACGAAGGGAAAGGAACAAAGCTATTTTAAGATAAGATATTCCTACACTTAAATGTATTGTATATATAAAAGTTATTCAGCACAAAAAGAAAAGAGTTGTAACATTTTACTATTTGGCCACATATCTACATACAAAAAGTCTTTTATATACTTCTATTACTTCTTTTGATATAAACTGATGTTTTTGGTTTATAAAAACATTTTATCAATTTACTCTCTGATCAGTGGCAGTCTGGGCTTCACTGTTTCTCAGTATTTCAACTCTAAATATAAACTATTAATCTGATAAGTAAAAAAAAAAAGAATATCTCTGTTGTTTGCTTTATATTCATTTGATGATCAGTAAGGTTAAACATGCCTCCATATATTTTTCTAGAACTTGTATGTGCTTAAAAAAAATCACAAAACAAGGAATTATATGCAGTGTTTTGCCAATATTTATGCCCAGGTTTGGAATGAAGGTAACAGGAACTTTTGACAAAATATAAACTGTGAGGAAACTTCCTCCAAAGGAGGGTGTGGTTTTGAGTTTTCTTGGGGTGTCGCTCTAAGCATAATACAGTGCAGTGGTTACGAGCCCAGCTCTGGAGTCAGGCTCAAACCTGAGCTGTGTGGCCTTAGGCAAGTCATCGGACATCTCTGGCACCAGTTGCTTCCTTTGTAAAATGTGGAGTGATACCACCGCCAAGTCCTTATAACTCTGGCTCTCATACTAACTGCTAGGAAACTGTCTGCTATCACTATTCTCCCGCCTTCTGCCCATTAAACTGCTACAGGATGAATCCAACAGGCAAAGTTTCCTTGCCCTATCACTTCTGTGAGAAGGATTTTTTTAACTTACTGTCTGGACTCTGCATTTGCTAGTATTATTTCAGTGCATGTTTTCTCTCTGGGATTTAATTGTCCTTTTGGACACAACACTGCAGAGAGCGCACTGCTCTACAAAGCATCCTCACATACATGCTCACCTAACAAGTGGTGGTGGTAATTTCTTTTAACTGGCTTCCGAGAACTTTTCAGTAATAACATGACCAGTCGTTTAATGGAATAAATATTAACTCGGGTCACTATATGACTTTCACTCAGTTATGTATTCCATAAGCATTTATGATATCTATTATAGGACAGTTCTGAAACAGTCTATGTGATGAAAATGTTGTATAAGATAAAGCCATCCTCCTTAAGAAGTTTACACTTTAAAAAAGAGTTGAGCACCCAGTAAAGGAATGTACAAATGATGCTGTTCTCCCTGCTACGGATAAAGGCCTGCTGGAGCGGTAACAGGCCCTAGGGTGTGGTATGTGCTGAGGATGTGTAGTATCCCCCAGTCTGTTCAGTTTCTTAGCCTCCCAAGAAGTTGCAAAATACAGGCTTCAGCACAAGATGAGATAACGCATGTGAAAATCCTGTGAACACTGTAGAGATAACAAAGATCCTTATTGTGTCTTAAAAGCCCAAAGAGAAGAATAAAAACATTTTGTCAAATATCTGCAAATACTTAAAAAGTACTATAAAAATAAATTAATAACATAAAAGCTATCTTGGATAGCCACCATTTTCTTTCAACAGAAATTTCAGTCCAAATGGCTTCATAGAAATATTGTTAAAAATAGTAAAATCTAAAATCATTTGTAAAACTTTTACTTATTTTAAAATATGCCCCAAATTAATGAATTTTTTTATTCAAGTCAACATATTTCCCTCCCCCCCCGCTTCTTGTCTTCCTAGCCCTCCTCTTCTCTCTTGCGTTAAAGTTTTGAGATCTCTTCCGAGTTTACTTATTTTCTACCAATAACATTAGATCATCCTGGAAATAGGAGCCGGGAAGAAAATGTATGGCACTGCGTGTGATTACTGCAGCCAAACTGCCTGGATTGATTCTGACACTTAACTCTATCTTCACAGAAGTGCACTGTGCCTGTTTCATCCATCCAAACTGATCTGTGAAAGTTTGTGAGGATTTATGTGACTTTATGGAGAGTGCCCAGGGCAGTGCCTGCAGTGGTCTGTGCTTAATAATACTGGTTACTGTTATTACTCAAGAGCTTATGTTAATCTAAAGAACCCTTGACGGAGCATCAAGAAAGCCGGGGTTTTGCTATTCTTCTTTTTTTAAAATTGATTTTAGAGAGGAAGGAAGAGGGAGAGAGAGAAACATCGATGTGAGAGAGAAACATCAATTGGTTGCCCTCCGCATGAGCCCCGACCAGGGATGGAACCCTCAACTTGGGTATGTGCCCTAACCCTTCAGTGCATGGGATGGCGCTCCAACCAACCAAGCTGCACCAGCCAGGGCTAAGGGGTATTTATTGAGCACCAATTATGGGTCAGCTGGAGAGACACAAAATTAACAATATGGTCTCTACTCATAGGACTTCACTGACCAGTGGGAAACAGAAAAAAAGAAGCCAAACAACGCATGGTATTGCAAAACAGTGCCCTAACAAGGATACCTGACTCTGCCTTCCTGTGGGTGCTGGGAGTGAGCAAGAGAGAATAAAATCAGACAAGCTTCTAGGAGCAGCTGATTTTGAAGTAAGTCTTGAAGGAGAGCAGAAACTAAGATTACATGACAGAGGAGAGGAGGCACCAAGACAGAAGGAAGGACGTCAAAAAGGCACAGAGTTGTGCGAGAATATAGGGCATCAAGGAAGTTAGGGTGGCTGGAGCCAGGGCACCATAAGAGGGACGATGGCCAGAGACCCAGTGGGAGAGGGAAGTGGAGCTCAGTCATGAAGGAAAGTGTGTCACAACAGAGAGCTTTCCGTCCGCCACCTGAAGCACACCGTGGGAACTGCTGCAGTGGCTGCAAACAGGAGTGAGGGCTGCCTGAAGGCCGGCAGAGGTGGTGTGAATAGTACACACAGGCAGACGACAGACATAAACACGGGTGCAGAGGAGGGTCAGGAGGCTGCAGGCACAGGAAATGCTGGCTGATTGGAGACAGTGGGTGAGGGGGGACACAAGAGTCCTGGCCACCTCCATGTCCCTGACTCGGCACCTGTACAGAGGGACACCTAATTCTGTTTGTCCATAAAATAAGGATATTTAATGTTTCTAATTTCCATGAAATAATGGAGACAAAACCCAAAACTTGAAACTCCCTAGAACTTTAAGGAGAAAAGGTACATATTATTTCTAGAAACATTTTGGACTCAGAGGATAAAGATTATACAAACTCAGACCTTCACTATAAAGAGCCTTTTTATATCACATGGCTAGTTATCCTGCATACAGGTCAAATCATGCCTCATGAAAACAGTATTTGTCTTCCTTACACTGAAATGATTATGGTGGGATTCTTGTTTCTTACAGTTCCTAAATGTTATGTCATAGAATTTGAGTCCTGAGGATTACTACCTCCTTTGTCTTCATCTTTGACAATTTTCATAGCAGCCTAGTCAGTGCTAAAGTTACCAAAAGCCACACAAGGAATAAATAATCAGTGAAAGGTGAAAGGAAAATAGCTGGAACATGTAAAACCCTCGATGTGCAAGTGGGTGTTTAACCAAATAATTTAAATGTCAGGCACCTTTCACTGTCCCAGCAATTCCAATGTAAACGTTTACAGAAGCTGGAGTTGGTCTTCACTGAGTGTCCACTGAGCTCAGGACACTATAAAGGCAAAAAGAACTGCAGACTGGCGACCACTGGCCTTGAAACAGTGCTCTGTGAATCATCCTGTAGATGGCCCTCTGCAGACCCCAGAACCGTACCATGCTGTGGGTGGCAGCTGGGTCATATTTCCACAAGCCAGAAAAAGTGAGCTCCAGGGAGGCAGGGCAGTGAGGTCCCTTCAGACACACTGACCAGGGACAACTCTCCACCATAAACACTCTGGCACGTGTTAGGTTCTTTTTGAGAAAGGACAGGCAGCTGCCAGTGGGTCACCTTTTTGAACAATATTCCCTATTTCCTTCCAAAAAATGCAGCTAGGACACAGTCTTAGCTATTAATGCAGGACTCAAAGCTAGTTAGGAAAAAAAAATCACCTAATAATATAGAAAGATTTATTTTACTAGGTTAACTGGGCTGTGTACTATTAAAGCAGTTGAGTAGCAGCGCTATGAATGTCAGTCCAACTTTGCCAAAGAAGTGAGTGCTAAGAGGCAGTGCCTGTGCTGGTCACAGCCTGTCTGTGCCTTGGGTTTCTTCCCCACAATCAGGAGTTGATATTTCCCACCTATTTCAGTTATTTTAAAAAAAAGATGAAATTAAGTCATTGGTTGAGTGCTAGACCCCAGTATGTGTGACACTGGACTGAACTCCAATGCCCCTGTTGGCTCAGCTTCAAGTACAAGGAGGCTTTGTCAAATAATTGGCAAATACTTAGAAAACTAGGAAAAGAAGCAATGATTTCTTTCTTCCATGAGTTATGTGTGTCTTCAAGGGCACTAGACAGCCTCAGCCTGCTGTCCTGATACATCTGTGCTGGCCTATTTCCTCAGTCGACAGAATCCTTCTTATTCCAATAACTCTGAGCCTGTGTTGGCCCCCTCCTTTTCTAGGGATCTGATTGTTCTTTACTCCAGAATATTTCCCTCAATCTTATCTCTAAAATAGCCAAAGGACAGTTTATCAACAGAAATTAGAGAAAGAACTGGACCAAACACTCATTCTTTAACAATATTCAAATACAATTCATATATATACGTATATGTGTATGTGTATGTATATGTATATGTATATGTATATGTATATGTATATGTATATATATCCACATTTCTGTGGCTCTCGTGGTTGTTTTTGAAAGTGTGCTCCTGAACTTCCTCTTTGGTGCATGCCACTGTGGACACTTTGAGCCAGAGCATCTCGATGTGTAAACATTCTTGAGCAGACTTCACCTTATAGAGAAATCACCTCCTATTTATTATTTCAGCGTGACTTGACCCATTCAATTCATTGCTGAGGCCTGAATATAAACAAAATCACCAGAAGTTTAACCCCTTTTCATTTAAGGTGTATGATTACTAAGAGAATAAATACTGGGGGTGATGGTGACTTTTCAGGAATCTTAAAGCAAAAATTAAAGCTGGTATTCTAGCTCTTACTAAATCTTTGAATATAGTGAAGGTTTATTCTGTTTCTGCCACAAATAAAAGCTAAGGAAATAATTGCCAAGCAAGTAAATTGGAATTGTAGGTTTCTATGTGTGCCCTGAGAAAAATCACAAAAAGGCTCCAAGTTGGTGTCTAGGGTAAATATTTCCAGAATACAGGTTACATTAGAACTTAGATAATCTTCTTAACTATTAATGAATGAGTTGAGGATGGGGGGGGGGGGGCCTTTTATTTTTTCCTTTCTGTGGCTAGAAAAAAACTTGCCAGTTCATGTCAACATGTCCGGTTATGCAAAAATGAGATGATAGTGTCTTAAGAAACATTAGCTACTCTATCAGTAATGAACTCAACTCTAGAGAAAAACATACATAGGCAACTTACAAAAACATAAGTAAAAATACTTTGGAGGATATTTCCCTGTGGAATAACTTGTTTTATGCATGTTCGGATAACAGTAAGTGAAAGGATTAATATTGTATTATAGAGACAATCCTGAGATGGTTTCTTTTGCTTATTAACAAAAGTGGCATAGATTGTTGCCAGAGTACCTGCCAGGTAGTTTAATTTCAGGAGGAAAAGGTGTTCCTCTGGTGGAACCTGAATTAAGGACCCATCTCATGCAGCCTAGTTACTATCAGCGCCTTCAGGGCAAAGATTGCAGACCTTATTTATGTCCCTGGGGTGGGACATTAATGATAGCTTAGGGACCATGCATATCTTCTCACTAGAAAGCATTATGAGGAAATTATAATTCTTAAAGTATTCTAAGGAAAAAATACCTAGAACAAACACTTCTTCGTGCTTTTCTCTATGCCATAAAACGACAAGCCATAGTATTTTCAAGTACAACTTGGTATACCTATCCTAAATAACATGTCAGAAGCTGTTGCCTAATACTTATGAAAATGTGAAATACTTAAAATATATTCTAAAGTAAATAAATTAGAGAAAGGAAGTTAGTTAGTTAATTAGTTATGAATAAAAGAGGAATGGCTAAAAGGGGGATCTGCAATCCAAAGGCTGGTAAAGGAGCACTGTAATGAAAAGAGCAAGCAGAACCCTGGTGTGTGTGAGAAGAAACCACAGCAGAGAATATTGAGAAAACACCTCATTCAGATAATAGCACATTCCAAATATCATACACTCTTCTTTCAGTTTTAGGCCCTCTGGTATTAAAAGATATCATATCTGTATTTCCAGGACCTCGCATATAGAGGCACTAAAAACACTTATTGATGAATTAAAAAATGGAGTAAGTCAAGGTTCAGGGAGGTAATCCTGAATTCTAAGATGATTAAAGAAAAGTATAAAATAATGTCTCTGAGGGAAGATGATAATAAATTGGGAATGACTGAAATAAGACTAGGATAACAATAGTCAAATACATGAAAGGATTTTTCTGTCAATTTGGAAAAGATAAAATTAACTAAAACTATAGCATTAATAATATAGATAGATGTAAGCAAGAAGTAAAGTAGTATAATAGAGTTGTTGACTAATGAACTCAACCTTCAACAGGTTAGTAAATATCCAAATAAACGTATTTCAGAACAGCCTAGATCCTTCTTTCCCTAAGAGCATTTCTGAAGCATGACATTTACATGACCAAACTATGCAAGGCCTTTCTTTGATTGACATAGGACTAGGGTGGGTAGTACGAGGCCCCTCCACAGTCTTCCATCACAGTTTATAAGGTGGTGGCCACAGGTCTGGCTTTCTATTTGGAAAGACACCTCACATGGAAGTGGGAGCCCTGTTGTCCTGAGGAAGAATCATTCCCCTACTCAGGAGAAGCTGGGCCACGTGGTGCCCAGGCTGTTAATTTACAGGTAAAGATAGCCTGAAAGCCTAGGCCACTTTGAAGGCACAACCTCTCCGCATTTCCAGGGCAGGATGAATTAGCTGCCCCTGCCAAGGATGGGAAAGAGACTTGAGGCCAAGTCATCAGAGAGAAGGATCCAGCATGACCTTAAACCTCTCTGGCACTCAGTTTCCTCCCATGGAAAGTAGTAGGTGATAGCAACACTCAGCCTGCAGGGTTGTTAAGAGAGTTCTTCGAGACATGACTTAAAGGTAGGCACCTAAAAAACTAATGCATAAAGCTGACTAAAGAGCATTAAAGGGCTAACTTTGAAAAGCATGTCACAGGACAAGGTTTTCACAAAAAGAGCTGAATTAAAATGTTTTTCCCTCAAATTAAAAAATTATATTTACCTACTTACTTATTTCACAGTCAAGTCATTTTCAATGATAAAATTGTAGACTACATTAAAAAAAAACTTAAAAATTACTTGTACAAAATTTGACATATATATCCATGCAGGGGTGTGTGTGTGTGTGTGTGTGTGTGTGTGTACAGTTGCTTTTCCTCCCCCCAAAGTGGTATATTATGCAATTTGTTTCCTACTTAACATTATTCCCTGTCAAGAAATAGGCATGTACACTGCTATTTTCAATGGCTGCATAGTATTCCACTATATGGCTATACCATAAAATATTTAACCAATCCCCTAATGGTGGACATTTAACTTGAATGCAGATTCTCACCTTTATAATTAACATGGTGTTAAACATGCTTTGACTTAAAATGTTTTGAAACCCCTGCCATTTCTAGCTCTACTGGATGCTATATTTAATTCAGTATAGAGGGTGAACACGCATTTACAACTTGACAAGAAATAGCACAGTCTTCTTTGATTCTTACATTAGTGGTAACTTTCCTAGTCTCTATAATAATAATCACATGGAGAATGATGAGACTCCACAATGTATTTTTCCCTATTATGTATTTTAAAAAGCAGTTCCCATGAACGTGCTTGGAAATATTTCTCAAAATAACACGTATCTGTTAAGATTTTCAGAAAGCAATTTTTTTTTCATAAAAAGTAGAAAAATAAAAGAAGCTCTTGCTGCTGTTCCTAAGATGCAGCCTTTGCCTGGAATTTTCCTTTCTCCCTCGTGTCTAGTCTTAGTTCTTGGAAAGTTACTTCTCATACGAACTGGATAAAGCTTTTTTTTCTACATTTATTCCACAGTTGCAATTCCCATGACTTTCTTTTCAAGAATCACTTCACCTTTTTCTGTACAAAATGCAAAGTCCATATTTATTGTTTTTTTTTCTATTTCATTAATTTCTGCAATTATTTTTATTTGTTTTTACCTTTTTTGGGCAAACTCAGTTCCTTTCTAGCTTCTTGAGCTACATATTTAACTAACCTATTTCAACCTTTTTAAAAATAAATATATTCAACGCTTTGCATCCATCTTCAATGAACTCTTTAGCCACATCCCTCAGTTTTGACATGTAGCATTTTTGTCATTTAGTACTAAGCACTTCAAAATTTGCATTGTAATTTCTTAATCCAGGCATTCCTTAGAAATATATTTTTTAGATTCCAAATTTATCCTTTATCTTTTTATTGTGAATTTGTAATTTAGTTGCACAAGAATCACAGGAAATGTGAGCTGCCAGATGATGCTTTTTCTGGAAGTTCTGAGATCTTTCTGATGACCTTGTAACAGTCATATTTGCAAATAATGGTCATGGGCCTTTAGCACAAATTCTGTTAGCTTTGAAGTCATGTGGGTAAAGCTAAGTCCATGATCTCTTTTTTTATCTGGCATATTCTTTTTTTTTGTTTATCCTCACCTGAGGATATTTTCCCATTTATTTATTTATTTATTTATTTGTGTGTGTGTGTGTGTGTGTGTGTGTGTGTGTGTGAGAGAGAGAGAGAGAGAGAGAGAGAGAGAGAGAGAGAGGGAGGGAGGGAGAGAGAGGAAGGGAGAGGGAGAGACACAGAAAGAGAAACATCAATGTGAGAGAGACACATAGATTAGTTGCCTCCTGCATGCATCCCAACCAGGGCCGGGGTGTTCCAATTATCTATTGGAACGTATGCACAGGTGACCAGAGCGCCTCATTTGGATATACCAATACAGACGTCAAAGGGTACTTACTATTAATTAATATGGCCGAACTTAACCAAAAACTAAGAAGAGAGAAGACACAGGGGATAAACAATGCAAGAAATCACACGGGTTTATTTACCAGAGAGCTGATGGGTTTCAGTCCTTGGCAGGCCACCCGGAGACACTGGCTGACAGAGACACACGGAGGTCGTCAAAATACGCAGCTGAAGAGAGGCCTCTTAACAGTCTGGGCTCAGAGGCAGAGCAATAACGGCAGTTTCCAGGGGGAAGGAGAACGGCTTGTCTGTGGAGGTCAGACAGACGTCTGACTGCCGTTGTGAGGGTCCTTCTTTTATGCCCCATGGGTGGGCTTCTTCAGTGTCTCATATCAGTGTGCTCCGGTGGCCTTCTGGGCTTATCAGGATACACACGCAGAGGGTTACAAGGTACTTATCAGGAGTGCACACGCAGGGAGTGGTTGGCCAGGAGTTACAAGTTATTTGTCAGGAGTTAACATGCAGGGCGTTACAAGTTACTTATCAGGGTCTCACACACACACACACAAATTAAGTTCCTCTTCTAAGTAAAGTTTAAAATTCACTCTAATAAAAAAATGAAATTTGATTATACTATTTTATACTAACTAAACTTATTACTATAACACGGGGATAGAGCCTAAAACCAAAGTATGTGCCCTTGACTGGAATTGAGCCTGGGACCCTTCAGTCTGAGGGCCAACACTCTATCCACTGAGCCAAACCAGCTAGGGCTTATCTGGCATATTCTAATAAAAATTGTTAAAATCTCACATTAAGGTTGTGAATTTGCCAATTTCTCCTTTAAATTCTGTCAAATTTTGTTGTTACATGCACAATCATGATTATTTTTACATTCTTTGTAAACTACTCTTTTAAATTTTGTAGTGACCCTCTTTATCCCTGTTAATACTGAATGTGCTTTGGATTCTATGTTTTCTGATGTTAATATTGCTACTCTAGCTTTTCACACTATTTGGTACCTGTTCTGCCAAGCTTTTCTGAATCACTTTGAGTTATATCTCTTCTAAGCAGTACAGACCTGGATTTTTAAAAATCCAAACTGATAGTCTCTGTCTTTCAATGTGTAAGTCCAATCCATTCAAATTTGCTGTGACACATTTCTACCCTCTTATTTTGTGTTTTTTATTTACCATCTTCATTCTATCCTTTCCCCCACAAAATCTCCTTTCCTGTCTTCTGTTGATTCGTAAGTTCTACTTCCATTTCTGTTCCCTTTTAAAAGTTTAGGCTGTATTTCCATATTTTAACAATTAACCTAGCAACACTGTATGTAACGCACACCTGTAACAATAGTGCAATCCTCTGGTAACCCTGGTTGTCTGTTAGTATCACTGTTTTAAGATTGTTAAAAATAAGTTAGCAGAGATCCAATTCATTTAATACCACAGTCAGAGAAGCGGATTTGCAGTCAATTTCCCCTTTGATGACTTTCAGATGAGATTCATGCATAGATAGTCCTACCAGAAAATTATTTTTCATCTAAAAATAACTTCACAGAACGTATTGCCAACTCTTCCTTAGTTTTATCAAAGCTTAACCTCATACACGGAGTTTTATTGTAGGAACTTTTTATTCTTTAACTCAGGACTTGAAAGTTCATCCTAACACTATAACAAGACTTGGAAATAATCCAAATATCATCAAGAGAATAGCTAAGCAAATTATACTGTAGAATACCCATCAAATATCTACATAAAATTTACACATATGACAGATGAATAGATTATACTTATCCAGGAAAATGTTAAATGAATAGAGCAGAACACAAAATACCACAGATGTAATGCTTGCTACTATGTGTGAATGAAAGAATGTATACTACTTGCATCAATGGGGTACCTGAGAAATAATACAGTTTAAAGTTAAATTAATTTGTCCCTTGAAGCAGCTTAAGTTTTTTCTCTCTCTTTTCCTTTTCTTTTTTGTCAGTTTTCTCATGTTTGTTGTGGTCATCTTCTTCATCATCATCTTTTTCTTTCTTTTAAGAAAACCTAACTTTCAGTTCCTAACAAAACCTTGTCTTGTTTCTCATACTTTTTTAGGTTAACACAAATCAGATCACTGTGGTAAGTTCACATTTCACTACATAAATGTGTGACTGATTTCATTTCCTGGCAGTAATATGCACTTGGGGGGTGGGGAGGGAAAGTCCATTAAAAGCAGCGTTTTATGCCCGTCTGAAATGTGGGGTGCTTTACATGAATTTATTCTTAACCAGACAATGATTCACAAAAAGAAGGGGAAAGTTCTGCCTAAAAACTTAGTGCACTCCCCCTTGTCACAAAAAATAATTTGTCCTATTTAAATGGTTCTAGTTCCTTTCCCAGGGCTTTGCCAAAATCACCAAATTGTGAGGTAAAAACATGAATCTTATTCTGTTCTTCCTGTTACTATATATGTAACCATATTACCAATCATAGATATTTTTAAAAGTATATGAATCTTAACATTTTTAAGTTAGATCTATAAAAGGTAGTTTATATTGCTTTGAGTTAAATCTGCTTTTCATTAGACTTGTTTTTTTTCTAGAGACCTTGAACACCGCTGATGGATATAAAAATGGACACCAATTTTACTACACCCTCTACAACTCCTCCGGAAAGTGACTGTGACCTCTACGCACACCACAACACAGCCAGGATAGTAATGCCTCTGCATTACAGCATTGTCTTTGTAATTGGGCTCGTGGGAAACTTGTTGGCCTTGGTTGTCATCATTCAAAACAGGAAGAAAATCAACTCTACCACCCTATATTCAACAAATCTGGTCATTTCTGATATACTTTTCACCACTGCTTTGCCTACACGGATAGCCTACTATGCCCTAGGCTTTGACTGGAGAATCGGCGAGGCCTTGTGTAGGATAACTGCTCTTGTGTTTTACATCAATACATATGCAGGTGTCAATTTCATGACCTGCCTGAGCATTGACCGGTTCTTTGCCGTGGTACACCCTCTGCGATACAACAAGATGAAAAGAATTGAACATGCAAAATGCATTTGCATATTTGTCTGGATTCTAGTATTTGCTCAAACACTCCCACTACTCATAAAATCTATGTCAAAGCAGGAGAATGAAAGGACAACATGCATGGAATACCCAAACTTTGAAGAAACAAAATCTCTTCCCTGGATTCTGCTTGGTGCATGTTTCATAGGCTATGTGCTTCCGCTCATAATTATTCTCATCTGCTATTCTCAAATCTGTTGCAAACTCTTTAAAACTGCCAAACAAAACCCACTAGCTGAGAAGTCCGGTATAAACAAAAAGGCTCTCAACACAATAATTTTTATAATTGTTGTGTTTATTCTCTGTTTCACACCTTACCATGTAGCAATTATTCAGCACATGATTAAGAAGCTTCGTTTTCCTGATCTCCTGGAATGTAGCCAAAGACAGTCATTCCAGATTTCTCTGCACTTTACTGTATGCCTGATGAACTTTAATTGCTGCATGGACCCTTTTATATATTTCTTTGCATGTAAAGGGTACAAAAGAAAGGTTATGAAGATGCTGAAACGTCAAGTCAGTGTATCAATTTCCAGTGCTGTGAAGTCAGCCCCTGAAGAAAATTCACGCGAAATGACAGAAACTCAAATTATGATACATTCCAAGTCTTTAAATGAAAAATAAAAGGGAATTAAATCTTGGATTTATAGCAAAGTAAACTGTATGACAAACTTTGCATTACTTTTTTTATAAAGCAAAATGATTATTCAACTTCCAATTAGGATTCTTCCAAATTCCTTAATTTGGGCACTATTTCCCACCTCCAACTTGGAAGTAAACTCAAGTTTTTTACACTCAAGAGAACGACATAAAGCTAAGATCTAATTTGTAAATGGAATGTGATACCAAAAGGAAGGCTATTTTAATAACTCTCAGTATAAAAGAGAAAGGTTTGTATAAATGAAAATTTTAATCATTAACATTTCCTGCCAACAATTTGGCAAAAGAAAAAAGACTGTTAAGATTGTATATTGCCAGTGTAAAAATGTTAATATTGTAATATATTTCTTTTTTTATAACGTATTTTTTCAATCCATGTTTTGTTTTATTCTAAGACTTTATTTCCTCAATAATACAGCTGTTTTGTTTTGTTTTGTTTTGTTCTGAGTCATAAAATTTTACTTCAAAGAACTCTTTTGGAATAAAGAACAGGATTCTACAAAATTATGAGTATGCTCTTCAGTGGTCACTGTCAACTAACAGCAAGAGTTACAAGAACACTATGATTTAGCAGTAGATAGATTTGGAAAGCAACATTATAGTGCATGATGATACTGACGGAGGCAATGAAAAGTATTGAGCTCTTCCTCCACACAGCCCGATAGTGTTTAAGGGCCACTGCTCAGGAATATGACGAGGGGTCTATGTGGAGGTACTCACTGGGAAGAGGGTCCACTTGCTAAATTCTTCTGGGAATAAAAAATACACAAATATATTTGGTTTTTCTTGGGTCTCTAGGGGATCATTTCTCTTTTTTATTCATAGATACCCTGTGCCTTTCAGTGGTCTGGGTTACCAGAAAGGGCAGGAAGGATGAGCAGCAGGTGGTGGTAGAGTTGCTGCTTGCCTACAAAAGATAGGGAGTAAAATGCAAAATTATAAACGCAGACTTCCCAGGATTCTTTGCAAGGTTATATATTTGCTCAAGTGAGTGGCTTAGTATGAGTAGCATGACCTCTGCAAGTACAGTCACGCTGTCTGCCAGCTCAAATTTGTTTCACTCAATCCTGAAATACTGCAACACAGTATCTGTGTTAGCAATGACATCAATTGTGGTAATGGAACACAAAGAAATTAAACGCTGTATTATGAGTCATACTTTAAATTTTTATTAGGTTTTATATCCTGAAAATAGTTTCTTTTAAGTTCTTATCTTACTCATTTTCAATTTTTAACCTGTAAGAAAATTAATCTTAATGGTTGATTCAACACCATTTGCTGAGTACTTTCAGATTTGTATTGCATTAACTTCACAAAGAGCTGCCTGACCTTATAGCCACTGACAAAAACAGACACTGATCTTTGAAACACTTTATGGCAATGGTTCTCAACCTGTGGGTCGCTACACCTTTGGGGGTCCAACGACCCTTTCACCGGGGTCGCCTAAGACCATCGGAAAACACATATATAATTATATATTGTTTTTGTGATTAATCACTATGCTTTAATTATGTTCAATTTGTAACAATGAAATTGGGGGTCACCACAACATGAGGGTCACGGCATTAGGAAGGTTGAGAACCACTGCTTTATGGAGACAGGTGAGACCACATGGATGGAAGTCAGAATCTTAGGGATGGAAGTCAGAATCTTAGGGCCTTTCCTTCATCTGTAAACTTTCCCAAGTGAAAGAAAAGAAAGAGCAACACATTAAATTTTTATGCATGCAGTCATCTGAGTTGGGTCCCCAAAGAAAAACATAGTGAAAGCTGCTAAAGGAAAACCAGAAATAAAGCTTCCTTAATTCCAGAGTATCTTTATGGTATACCAGTTCTATGGCTACATTTGAGCATACACTATTGTATATATGAACCAACAAGCTGCTTCATAGCAAATGAAAGAGTCCTCTCAGTGCTAATGGGTTCAATTCTTAAGATCCTTGAAACATAAAAGTAAATACCTATGTCACTTGATAAAGGAATTATGTATTCTTTTATCTGTTTAGTTTTCTTCCTTCTCTCTCCACTATACCACAGATCTATATAAATAACTTTATCCAATCACCAGTAGCCATATTACCAAAATGGTAAATAGTAATCTATCTCCAGCTAATCTTTTTTTTAAGTCTATGCTCGTGACATGCAGCTATTCGCTCTCCTTCAAAAGGCCCATACTGCCTATTTCATTCATGAAGCCACTGTTCACACATGGCCATGGGGCACCTTCCCATTGTCTTGTATAATAGGTAGGCTTTACATTTATTTCCTGTGCATTTCCCTCACAAACAGGTAAACTAGGAAAACAGGAACCGTGCTGTATAATTTTTGTATTCTATTACAGAACAAAGGAGGTGGCCTTATTTGAAAATCACACCACCGTAAGTATTTTCTATATGAATCAGGTGATATATTATTAACAACTTTAAAAATAATAAGTAGTTAGAAAAACTTATCTAGGCAAGCTGATAGTTATATGGCAGTTAACCATATTTACCTCTTTCATAATTGTATGTTTATTTCTAAAAGACTCATTTGGTTAATTTTTTTTAAAAAAAACCCTCAAAACTATTTAGTTTAAATCAGTATAAATGCATTGATGCTTCAGTGGTAGCACAGAATAGTACAGATAGTATAGGATAGTACAGATAGTAAATGTTAGGTATCAGAAATGATATCAGGTATATATGAAGAGCTCAATAATTTACAAAATAGTCCATACATTATGTAACGTCTTCCTTTACACAATCCTGTGAAACAGGATGAGTAGATAGTATCAGCCACACTTTATAAATAAACCTAAGAAAAGGCACCTGGTAAATTAGAGGCAGCATAAGGAATATAACCCTTAACCCCAGAAAGAATGCAGAACTGAATCACATAGACCAAAAAAGTATTAGAAGGTTTGTTTTATTATATACCAGCAGACAATCTATCCTTAAATAGGACAAATAACTAACAGTAAGTAGATTATAAACTCAGCTAGGCTGTGGGTTTGTGAGGATGACGATGTCGTCTGTTATATACACAGCATGACACAAAACCTGGCACACAGAAGGTTCTCAAATATCCATCTAATCAGACAGCACCTGTTTTGTACTATTACTAACAATATTCTAAAGTCCTACTGAAATATTTGAAGTTCTTCATGTCTCAATGAAGTGAAAAGAAACTCTATAAATGCTTAATTACATGTTAGAGCATATGTTATCTTCTAAGACCCTGCAATTTAAACTAGACCTATTAAAAGATAGAGTTAACTGCCCAACAAGTAGATACAGAAATATGTTCTGCTTGGAAATAATTTTATATTTCAAGAAGCAAAAGGTAGTGATGCCCACCAATCAGTAAAAAGAATCAGACAATTTTAAAAGGGGAAGCACCAATCTTAAATTAGCCCTTAAAATGGTCTATTTTGGCCACTTTTACGCCCATTGTAATTTGTTATTCTTTGCAAAAGCTAAAAACATTTGCTCACTGACTATTCAGGTAAGAGTGAAAAGATGAAAGGCTGACCTGTGACAACAGGCCCATTCTTCTGAATCCCAGGAGGACTAAATGCGCTCGGAGAACTGCTGCCAATGGAAGTCTGTTTTACATTCAACTCTGAAAAACTGATCACTTGAAAGATAATCCCCAAATTTCTTTTCAACTAAAATTTCAATTAGCCAAGAAGAAACAATTATTACCCATTTACTACATGCCACTTTTTGGAACACTTGACAGGTATTATCTCATTTAATCCTCACCACTTTAAGAGATGGGTACAATTATCTCCATTTTGCTGATGAGGAAACTAGAGTGCCAGGCCACATGGAGAGGTGGAGTCAGGAATTAAATCCAAACCATTTGACCCTGTGCCTATAGCCTGACTTGGAAAAGGAGGGTGTCACCACATCTAGAAACATGTCCATTAAGAGGTGGCTGTATTCCTCTACTTGCTGTGGCCTCCTGTGCCTAGACATTTCCCATCACCACACTGGAACTTCAGCTCATCTTCTTTCCCCACGGGGACCCCCTCAATTCTCTGCAAACTCAAGCTTCTTTCTCTGTCACCCACACCTGACCATCCTTCTCTCATCCATGGTATTTAGCCAGTGAATCTTGCTTGGGTCTTCTCCTCTTGCACTCTCTCTTGCCCATCTTTTTCTTTGCCCAATATCATCATCCTAGTCCAGACGCTGGCATCACAGACATATTACTACAACTTCTTTCCCACGGGCCCCCTCAACTAGAGTCAGAAATGTTTGCCTTCCTATCAGAGGCTATACTGGAAGCAAGCAGATTAATGATAATAACAATAATAAATACTTGCTAACAATTACATGGTACAGTGCTCTAACAAGTGTGTGTGTGTGTGTGTGTGTGTGTGTGTGTGTGTGTGTGTGTTTCTCACTCAAGCCTCACAACTCACAATAATTGTGTGAGGCTCTTTCCATTACGATTTGTTTTATAGATGAGAAAATCATTCCCCAGCAAAGTAAGTAACTTGCCCAAGGTCATGCAGCTAGTACGTGAGAGAGCCAGACTCTAGACTCTGGCAATTCCAGGGTCACTCTTAGTCATTATATTATCTCTTAAACAAGTAGAATTTATACCCAGATCCTCAGAGAGCCTTGGAAGAGACATTGCTCACTGAATACCCTCAGGCTCACTTGAGGGGCATGCCACTTTTAGGCTGAAACATTAGAGAACAGTGAGGTATATTCTATCCTGCTCTTCTCTCCTGCCACAGTGACCAGATATGTTCTAGGACCTTTGTTAGTATAGGTCCTTGAATGAGTAAATGGAGAATTCCCCATGCCTGCATCCCATCCACCTTAGTTAAGTGGTACAAACAAGAAATGCACTTATGCAGCAATTTCCGACCAGTGCACTGCAAGAATTTTTATTTAATTTTATTTATTTTTTCCTTTTATTGAATTTATTAGAGTGACACTGGCTAACAAAATTATACAGGTTTCAGGTGCACAATCCTACAACACATCATCTGTATACTGTAGTGTGTGTTCATCATCCCAAGTCAAGTCTCCATCCAGCACCTTCCCCAACTCCCCACCCTCTGGCAATCACCACACTGCTGTCCATGTGCATGAATTTTTCTTGTTTTTTCTTTTTGCTCAGTATCTCCACCCCCTTACCCAGCACCACCCGCCCCCACCCTGACAGTTGTCAGCCTGCTCTCTATCAATTCTGTCTCTAAGTCTGTCTCTATTTTGCTTGTTAGTTCATTTTATTCGTTCGATTCTACATATGAGTGAAATTATATGGTACTTGTCATCCTCGGAATGGCTTATTTCACTTAGCATAATGCTCTCCAGGTCCATCCATGCTGTTGCAAAAGGTAACATTTTCTTCCTCCCTCTCTTTCTCTCTCTCTCTCTCTCTCTCTCTCTCTCTCTCTCTCTCTCTCTCTTCTTTCTTTCTTTTTATCATTTTTAAATATATTGTTAAGTGATTTCAGAGAAGGGAAAGGGAAAGAGAGATATAGAAACATCAGTGATGAAAGAGAATCATTGATTGACTGCCTCCTGCATACCCCACACTGGGGATCAAGCCCGCAACCTAGGCATGAGCCCTGACCAGGAATCGAACCATGACCTCCTGGTTCCTAGGTCTACGCTCAACTACTGAGCCAGGACAGCCAGGCTCTTTCTTTTTCTTTTTCTTTTTCTTTTTTTTTACAGTCAAGTAGTATTCCATTGTGTCAATGTACCACAGCTTTTTTTATCCACTCATTTACTGATGAGCACTTGGGCTGCTTCCAAATCTTGGCTATTGTAAATAATGCTGTAATGAACATAGAGGTGCATATATTCCTTCGAATTAGTGTTTTAGGTTTCTTCATATAGATTCTTTAAAACATGCAATACCTAACTATTTAGTCAGGGGCACTGACTTCTTTTCCCTTAGATTGTCAAATAAAATAATGACAACCAATACAACAATAGCCGTCTGATATGAATGAATCAAAATTATACCTTTTTTTGTCAGATTGGCTACAAATATATTTTTTGGTGTGCCACAGAATTTTAGTTATTAGTTTATGTGTGCTATGAGATGAAAAAGGTTGAAAATTGCTGCACTTATGTGTTCAGCCACTGAGATTTCTGGATTAATTTGTGGCTACAACATAAGCTAGCTTTCTGATTAATAAAGTGTTTAACCTACTTAGAATGAAACAGACCAATACACACAGTGTAAGAAAAGAAAAATGCAGACACTATACAGTTCTCCTGGCAAACAAACACATCTTCCTTAATCCCACTTTCATTGTGTCATTTCATGCTCAAGGATTGAGAATAGTTCCCCATGATCTACCACATGAAGTCCGAGTTCCTCTCCTATACTTTCAAGCCCTAGCCACCCAATTTCCCCCCATTGCCCAACACACACTGTTCAAATTACTAGCCTAGTTGGTTTTGTCTCTGTCCCATGAATATAACAAATATTTGGTTCTCACTGCTTCCTCCATTTATTTTTTACACTCACATCCCAATTGTACCTTTTTCTTTAATTCTTCTTTGACTATTCAAAGCCACTCATCTTTCTTTCCTCAACTTACTTGGCTTTTATACAGTTTTAACTTTACAATTATATTATCTTACAACAAAGGAAGAGAAAAGACACACTGGCCTGAAAACCTGTGGCCTGGTTTTGGTTTGAAAGCTAGTCAGCTATATCACCTCTGTTCAGTCGTTTAGCCTTCCTACATTTGTGGGGTTTTTTTAATCAATGAAATAACAGTGTTATATAATACTAGAGGCCTGGTGCATGAAATTTATGCACAGGTAGGGTCCCTAGACCTGGCCGGCGAGCAGGGCTGATCAGGTTCCCTGCTTCTCCTCCCCCCCTTCTCCTTCCTTCACTTCCTCAGCACTTCAGAGCTGTGCAGCGGGCCCTCCCTCCACTGCTGCTGCTAGTCTCTGTCTGTGGAGTGACCAGTAGGGCAACTGGCAGGGCAATCTGCCCCTGCTCCACCATCCAGCTGTGGTCCCCACTCTCATCAGGGCCCTGCACTGCCACCCGCTGCCATTGCCACATCGCCAACACCCGCCATGTTCCAGGCTGCCCCCTGGTGGTCAGCACACATCATAGTGAGTGTTCGAACTCCCAGTCTCCTGGTTGAACTCCCAAGAGGACACTTTGCATATTAGCCTTTTATATATATAGATGTGAGCTCTCTGCCAACCATCATACAGTCTATGGTCTATTATTTCGTGTCCATTACTCTTATATCCATCCATTGAAATAGAGGCTCTCCTGGGGCAGAGACCTTGACTAATACTCTTTCGCTTTATTAGCACACTCGCTATGTAGCTTCTCGTTGTTAATAATGCTTTTTAGATGTCTTGTCTACTTAACTGAACTGCAAGCACTCATAGGCAAGAACCATATTACTCTACGTTCCACACGGTACCGACCGCAACTGACCCAAACCAAGAACTCAGATAATTTTTGATTGGCTTTTATTAGTTTTCTCAGAGTGTGAGAATATTTATTTTTAGTGTCTGTATCTTGTAAGACTTTTCCGATGCAGGTTTGAGAAGAAAAAAGTGTGTCAGAATGAAACTACAATGAGGCTACAAAAATTTTTAATCTTACTCTAAAAAAGCAACATTTCAATATGTTCTTATTATTTGAGGGCAGTAATTCCATTATTTTTCCCCTTAAGTCCTACAGTGAAACATTTGCTTTTTAAAAATATACATATTACAAATATATGGGGTTTAGAAATAAATACGAACTATATTATCATGTATTGGTCTACCATATATTGTAATTCGAGAGAGTAATTAAAGTATTGCAAATGCTATCTCATGTATTATTGTCTATTTTTCCCCCATTAAGGGAACAAGAGCAAAGAAAAGGTCATGAGTTTGAGTGTTATTGGTTTTACTTAAAGAACAGCTGTTTAGAGGAAGGCATCATCAAAACAGATCCAGAGACACAATACCCACATGTGACGAGAAATCAAAGCAGTTCCTGTTGTTAGCCCCAACAGGCTGTACTGGCTGGCCTGAGCCATGGCCTATAACTATGCTTGTGCCGTGTACTCAGGTCTCTGAAGAGACCCAGAGAGAGACTGGTCAGTCAGAGGCAGGGGCAGGGCTAAGGCTACTGTAGGTCTTGGTCATGTAGAATTTAGGAAGCAAATGGTAAAATGGAAAGAAAAAAAAGTGTCCCATTAGGATCCAGGTGTCAAATTATTTGACGTTTGAGTATTTGACAAAGTGTTGATAAGGCGATGGGTACAGGGCAGGCATTATACTATTCTCTCTGCATTTGTGGATATATGAAAATGTCTGTGATACATTTAAAAACTGGTGAGTGTAGTCTCCAACATTCTCCCACTCTTGTTACATCAGGGATGGAAGCAGAAATTCAGGGACTGATTCACAAAGGACTAAGAGAGAGATGGCAGTGGATATCACTTGGCTGCAAGTCTCTGTCTCTAACCAGTTAGCTGCAGCCATCCCAACCAAATGAGAAGACAGAAAAGGCACACACCTGGCCACAGTCATATCTAAGATCCCACGGCAGGGTAGTCTCAACAGACCTTCAAGAGTCCTAGTAAGAAATGGTTTCGGTAACAAAGTCACCAGCAAAGAACACAGACCAGAAATCTACATGAAAAGATTGTCAGGGTTTTTCATAACTATGTACACACACACGCAGGCATAATGCTCCCTGAGTAATCTGATCTCCTGACACAAAGGGCTACTTCCTTTTCCTTAACCTGTTCCAGTTCAAATATAAGTATCTCAGATTTAGATATACTGCTTTAAATGTATATACATTTGAAGCTAAATATAGATGTTACATTCTTTTGATTACTAGCTCTGCCAGCTAAGATTCATTTATGGATAATAGAACCCTCTCAAGTTATTTTGGGCAGAAACAGATTTGACACAGAGCTGATTGCTTATAAAACTGATGGAAGGGCTAGAAGGGCAGATCCAGTCTATGCCTCCAGGAGGAGACTCCTAAAAAAACATATAAGGACTGATCTACCCAGAAGACTGCTTCCTCTGCCATATTTAAGACCCTAGGAAATCAAGAAGTCATTAGATCATTTCAGCAGAGTTTAGGGGTCAGGAAGCTGTCTGAACAGTAAGCCCCAGAGCCCTGCTGGGTCTGCAGAACTGGGTCAACAAAATGGTATCTCATATGCTACAGCCTTGGCTCACACTGAACTCCAGCACCACACAAGTTCTTCTGATTGGTGGAGCCTAGATCAGACCCAGAATTCTGATGCAACGGAGTTAAGAAGAGTGTTCCGTTTTCCAACCTCTGATTTATGTGGTGACACCCAAGGAGGACCCTGGAATAGATCATGAGCAAGCCAATCTAAGCATATCCATCATACCACATAAAACATGAAAATATTCTACCATGCCCTGGCCAGTTTGGCTCAGTTGATAGAGCGTCGGCCTGTAGACTGAAGGGTCCCAGGTTTGATTCTGGTCAGGAGCCTGTACCTTGGTTGCAGGCACATCCCCAGTGGGGGGCGTGCAGGAGGCAGCTGGTCGATCTCTCTCATCGATGTTTCTAATTCTCTATCCCTCTCCCTTCCTCTCTGTAAAGAAATCAATAAAATATGCTAAAAAAAAAAACTCTACCAAAAGGAAGGGAAAATGCCTAATTTTAAAAAGATAAAGAAGAAACTTAACAGACATGGCAACCAAACGCAAAAACAAATGTAATTGGGCATTTTCAAAGTAATAGAAGAAATTTAAATATAGTTTTGGTAGTACCTTAGAGTAAGGAAATATAAATAATTTTGTTAGGTAAAGTAATATTATCTCTCTATATAAAACCCTAAGCAACCGGTCAACTGTTTGACCGATCTACCACTTGACTGGTTGCTATGACACGCACTGACCACTAGGGGCAGACGCTCAACACAGGAGCTGCCCCCTGGTAGTCAGTGCACTCCCACAGTGGGAGTACTGCTCATCTGACTGATGGGCACCAGACGCTGGGCTCACGACTGTACTTGGTGGCACCAGCCTCTCCCGCCTCCGCTGCAGCACTACCGAGTGGTGAGTAGAGGCAGCTGCAGGCGCAGCGGGGCCAGGATGAGCGGGAGTGGTGCAGCGATGGGCCTGGGTTCAGGCTCCTCCCCGGCTACCAGCCGCTTTGCACACTACTACATCCCCCGAGGGGTCCCGGATTGCAAGAGGGCGCAGGCCAGGCTGGGGGACCCCACCAGTGCACAAATCTGTGCACCGGGCCTCTGATGGTTATATAAGAAATGCCATTTTTACAGCTTACTTAAAGTATGGACTTTAAATAAAACCTTACGATGGTGAAAATGCTTCAAAATACAGTAAAAATATTTACTTTTTTAGGGGAGTAGAAGAAAGGATGGTAATAATGTTAATTATTAGATCTATTTTCTCTTCTTTTGTGATTAAAATTTTTCATAATAAAAAGCTTTAACGGGTTATGCCAAAGAAACATGGGAAGTACAAATTATTTTCATCTAACGCTTCATCTTCAAAACTTTAATTCTACCACATTATTAAAATAAGGTTCATCTTCTATAAAATAACTGGCTTATATCCTTTAAACTATCAAGATAATAAAAGACAAAGCAACTGATCAGTGTTTAATGAGGACTGTTCCAAATTAAAGAGTAAAGGGACATAACAATGTGAGATATAATTCTGGAATGGACCATAGTTTTTTCCCTTTTGCTATGAAATAGAACATTATTTGTACAATTGCCAAATATGAATAAAATAATATATACTGATGTATTTATGGGTGAAGAAGCATACATCTACAACTTGCTCTCAAATGATTCAGGGGAAAAATATATACGGAGAGACAGAGAGAAAACAAATGTAAAAAATGTTAATAATTAGGGCATCCAGGTGTGGGGTATAAGGGAGTTCTTTTGTCCTATTGTAACCTTTCTATAGCCTGAATTATTTCAAAAATTGTAAAAAGTATAAAACATAGTGGCAGCATTTGGAAGCTCTGAAGAGAAACAGGACCGTTTCTTCTGTCTGTCAAAATAAAAATTAATAATTAAATAACTGAAGGGTCATGTAGACAGTGCTTTTTCAGATACCATTCTATAGGTATTTTCCCCCATCTGAACATCTTTGGCAGAATGTTATTATTTTGTACTTCTCATTTTAGCAGCAAAATTTGAATGCAGTCATAATGTTGTCTTTATACCCTAGCATTTACTTTTAGGAACATGTGCAAAACTGCAGTTGAAAAAATGAGTATATAGGAAGCCTTGGTTTGATAAGTTTATAGTCTCAAATTAATTTCTAGTATAGTATACATAAGAACTAGAGTTTTCACCTAAAAAAAAAAGGAAAGAAAGAAAGGAAGTAGCATTAAGGCTGTCTTGCACAAGACAATGTCTGAGCTAGGTGTCAGACAGGCATGACTTAATCTAGGCTCTGACACTTAACAGACGTGATCCTAGTGACTCAATTCTCAGAACCTCTGCTTTCTCACAAGGGACAGAGCGATATCAAGATCTACTCTTGCAAGACTGTTGTGGATGTTCATCTAAAACAGGAACATATGTAAGATAAGGGTCTATGGTACAAAATAGTTCTTCAAAATGTCCCTACCAAGATTTCTTGGGAGAAAGGGTAAATTCTGCTACCAAAAAAATCTC
The DNA here is from genome assembly GCF_000147115.1 of Myotis lucifugus. Classification (NCBI taxonomy): domain Eukaryota; kingdom Metazoa; phylum Chordata; class Mammalia; order Chiroptera; family Vespertilionidae; genus Myotis; species Myotis lucifugus. Next base: position 1,033,073 of record NW_005871368.1, on the reverse strand, counting down.
CAAATAAAATGTACAATATTAACATTTTATAATGCTACTCTGTATTGTTTCTCCATGTTGTTGCCAATATTAACAAACATATCCTTGGTCGAATTATTTATTTATACATAAATATTTATTAAGGGCCTACTACGAGTCAGGCACTGCTCTAGGCACCAGGATGAGAGCTGAAAATAATACAGATCAAATTATCCTCATGACTTTCATTAAGTAAACAAATAATATCAGTTTAGGAGAGGGGATCATTTTGAGTGTTATTCTAGCTTTGTTCTGTGCCCTCCCAGTTATTCTCTGAACTATTTTAATAATAAACCTTCTTTCTGTTAAATAAGCCAGAGTCAGTTTTATTACGTCACCTAACAAGCATGCCTGAGCTCTTGTAACTGAAAAAGCCTTTTTTCCTTTGACCTCAGATAATAAAAGCACATTAGATACTTCAGACCTCAACATATATCATATACAAAAAAATCGAACCATAAGATAGATAGGTACGAGATTACTTTTATGTGTTGTATGTTTTCTATGGTTACTAAGACGTGGTTAGCATTTTGAAATTTTTTTCTTAGAAAAATGCAATGATCTGAATCTAAAATCTTTCATAAGGTGCAACTTTCCAATGATAAACAAGAACAGGAAGTGAATCTCAAACACAACCAGACACCTAGTTCCCTTCACAATTATGTTCTCTGCTGTTGTCTGCACCTGACTTCACAACATTTAACTCCCACCATGTTATTCTAATTTAAAGTTATTAACAGTTTTATTTCTGTTTGAATAAAACATATTTTCTATTAACTAGACATTCTGACATATACTCAAATATTTTAAGTTCTATGAGGAAGACAGCTTAAAATAAAGGAATTGAGTAGCAAAGGAACTTACAAAAGCAGAAATGAAAACAGATGTTAAACTGCTTTGAAACAAATTTTTTGCTAATAGCCTCAGCCCAAGCTATTTCAGTCAGCTACTAGAAATATTCTAATCAGTCAAAGGATCTCAACAAGCTTCATGGGTCATCAGCTTCTCCAGGGTGTGGGTTAACTCTTTTCAAGGCTCTGTTTCAAGGCCACCCAGCCCCGTGGATGTGTATTTTACGAGATTTCAAAGACTTGCAAAAGCTTTGTTTACTGGCCCTCCATCCTGGGCGATTTTGTCCTCCAGTGTCACCTGGCAATATATGGAGACATTTTTTGTTGTCATGACTGATGGAAGGTGGGGGCACTGCTGCTGGCATCTAGTGGGTAGCCAGGGACATTGCTGAACATCCTACAATGCACAGGATAGCCTCCCGTGCCGAAGAACTAAGTAGGCAAAAGTGCTGACCCACCCTGCCCGGGTAGCTCAGCTGGTTAGAGCATTGTCCTGATACGCCAAGGTTGTGGTTTCGATCCCGGTCAGGGCACATACAGGAAACAATCCATTAATGCAAAAACAAGTGGAATAACAAACCGATGTTCCTCTCTCTCCCTTTCTCTCTCTCTAAAATCAATAAATAAAAATTTTAAAAAAAAGTGCTGACCCAGGTTGAGAAAACTCTGGTTTAAGTCAACTATGCCACTGCCCTTCACATTCAAATATAAAATTGCTAATCATGTGGCTTCACATATCCTCTGACCCTTTCAAACAGGAGACATTCAATCTTCCCCCCGGGGAAAAACACTCTGGCCACTGAAACTGGCACTGAAATCCCTGCAGGTGAAAAGCCTGAATTTCCTTTCACAATTAATCAGTAATCTCCAAGAGTAAGAAACTCTGTATGCTATTTTATTTGATTCTCAAGACACTGGCCTTCACACATTACTAATACCTTGATTATACTGAGAAGCAATCTTGTTTTTAGTAATCATTCCTCAGTCAATGTCAAGTGCGTAAGTGAGGCAACAAAAGCCTCTTCCTCTCCTTACGTATCTTTTCAGGTCATAATTTTTCCTTTTCCACTTTACAGAAAATGTTGCTCAAGGTTTCTGAGCCTATTTGCTTAAAGGAGATGACAATTTGTACTGTACAGGGTTATTCTGAGGATTAAAGTGACATCAGTGTGTACGCTGAGTGCCTGGGACGTAATGTGTGCTAATTCCTAATAGATAATGTCACACACACAGTGTTATACAACCAACTGATGGAAGTTTGAGAACTTGTTGGTTGGGAAGAGATACTCTGAAAATATAAAAATGAATGGATTATATATTTCTCTCTAGGTACAAAAGAATAACTGAAGTAACCAGCTTGTGCCAGACCAAAATGTCAATCACAGCCAGATCTCTTTTGGATTAAAAAATACTCTTTTCATTACTCTATGCTGTCTCCCAAATGCTCCATGCTGAGGGAGCTACAAAAGAGATCCTCCCTTTACAAAGCATCAAGTTGAGAGAGAGGTCAGTTAGGTAAATAATTACAAAAACAAGTAATAAATGTTATATGTACATTTTTTTAAACTTAAAGTGATCAGTGAGCACAAAGGAAGAAGTGATTAATTGTAGTTGGGATAGGATTTCATATAACAGAGATATTCAAGATGAGTCTTGAAGGAGAAGCAGAAGTTAGCCAAACAAAGGGAGAAAGGATGTTGTAATCAGAACTGTCCGCATGAATAAAATGAGAAAGTAAAATGACACAGGAGTGATGGGTAGTGGTGAATAATGCACTTTAGCTGGTGTGTAAAGTACAAGGGGGCGAGAAAGAGGAGTGATAGAAAATGAGGCTAAAAAAGTTGGTTGGGACTCAATCCAGAGATACATCGCTAATAAGTTAAACTTCATAAATTAGCAGTAAGAAGTCACAGGTTTCTGAAGGTATCTATATATATAAAAACCTAATATGCAAATAGACCGAATGGCGGAACTGAACAACCGGTCGCTATGACGTGCGCTGACCACCAGGGGGTGCGTGTGGAACATGGCGGGTATCGGCTGTGGCAGGATGGTGGAGCAGATGAGCAGGGGCGCCAGACCAAAGCGGGGTGCTGGTCACTGTCATTGAGGCAAGCCTCTGGTGGTTACTGAAAATTCTTTGCTCGGCGCTTGCACCTGCTGCCAGCGCCGGCCCCACTCGCACCCGCTGCCGACGCCAGTGCAAGCAGCGGCTGCTGGCCGTGATCACCCCTGAGGGCTTCTCCACCTCCCCTTGCTCCTGAGGGGCAATCAGAGCAGCAGCCGCCGTTCGCACCCGCTGATGACACCGGCCCCACTCACACCCACGGCTGGCGCTGGCCCCAATTGCTCTGTGCCATCAGTGGGTGCAAGCGGGGCCAGTGCCATCAGTGTGTGGGAGTGGCGGCGGCGGCAGTGGGAGCAGGGCTGCTGGCAGATAGGGGACTAGGGGCCACGGCGGGACCTGTGCCCACCACAGCCTCATGGCTCACAGTTCCTTTCAAGGTGCACGAATTCGTGCACTGGGCCCCTAGTAAAGAAATAAGATCTCTGGAGTTAAAATAAGGGGTTGGGACAATGTACACAATAGCTTTGAGATGGTAACAGGTTAGAACAGGGGTCCTCAAACTATGGCCCGCGGGCACATGCAAATACAAATATTGTATTTGTTCCCGTTTTGTTTTTTTACTTCAAAATAAGATATGTGCAGTGTGCATAGGAATTTGTTCATAGTTTTTTTTTAAACTATAGTCCGGCCCTCCAACGGTCTGAGGGACAGTGAACTGGCCCCCTGTTTAAAAAGTTTGAGGACCCCTGGATTTAATACAATTAGAAGGCTATTGCAATAGTCCAAACAAAAGGAGGTGAAATGGAATCAAAAGACCAATTAAGTTTTCATTCATTAATTTACTCTATCCGTCCATTGACCATTTCTTCACGCATCCATCCAACATGTGCCCACTATGTGGGAGCCACTATGCTAATTGGGCATGATCAGTAGGTAAGACTGGCATGGTCTCCTGCTTGCATAAAGCTTATATTCTAGTGGAGGAGAAATATATTAAACTACTTATTACATAATGGGTTATCTAATTTTTATGGTGATAAGTACTATGAGAAAGTTCTAAGGAAATACATCACTGTGACCTAGTCTGAGGTTGGGGACCTTAAGCTTTTCCTAAAGCCCTTGAGCCAGGACTATTTATTATCTCACACCCCTCATCCTAAATAAAATTTTGAGAAATTCCTCTTTCATTAGTCAACTTTACTTTGTGCAGTCACCTTTAAGTACCTATTTACTAAAATCTCTGATAGGTCTAACCAAACCAGTGGGTATTGTTGGAAGGGGCAAAGAGGACTGGGGATAAGCAGAGAAGGGTGGGAAGAAGTTAAGGGTAAGGAGAGGCAAAAAGGAGAGAAATGGGGTGGGGAAAGAAGGTGGAAGAGGAAAGAGCTCAAAATCTAAAGTTTTTAGCTACACAACAGAAGACTTTATAAAGAGGAACTCATTAAAGAAAGAAAGTCTAAACATTTGTTGTGATCAATACTAAGAAACAATCCTCTGCATATTAATAAACATGATGAACCACCAACCTGTCAACTTCTACTATTGCTTACCTGGAAAGCACTCTCTTTTTTAATTTATTTTTTTTATTGATTTTTAGAGAGAGAGGAAGGGTGAGAAAGACAGAGAAACATCAATGTGAGAGTGAAACAGCGATCAGCTGCTTCCTATACACCCAATAATGGGGATCACGCTCACAATCGTGCCCTGACCGGGAATTGAACTAGCAACCTTCGGTGCTCAGGATGATGCCCAACCAACTGAGCCACACTGGTCAGGGAAAGGCACGCTCTTTTTAGAATGAAGTATTCTAGATCAAAATTCCAACTCTGTCAACTGGATTTCTTCATCTCTCTGAGAATAAAATTTTATACTAGTAAATTAGATATAATCATACCAATTTCAAAGAGTATTTTAAAAAATAAATATCAAAGGAGAAAAGATATTTAAATATCTAGTAGCTCAACTCATCGAATCTATTATTCTAAATACATTATTAATGTGATCACTTCAAATTTGGAGGCCCTGATGACTATCTTTATTTTGAGAAATATCACTTTATTTCTAAAGGCATTGATCATCATTCAGGCTGTGGTGATTTATATATTGAATATTTAGCCCAATTTCAAACCATAGGGACAAAAAATTTAGAAAGCTAACTGACACTTATTGTTAACTTTGCCCACAATACCCACTTCCCTTAAAATTTCCCAACGGTTGATAGTCAAGATGACCACAGATGATTATAGGTGCACTGCTACTCTCTAATTGGCACTCAGCTCTAGAGAACCTAATCCCTTAACACTTTCAAGATTAAAAATTACACCACCTCTGGGCACCAACTCTGTTGCCACAGAAACACTGTAGCCCAAATGAAAGTCTAACATAGGGCTACAACATTACGAAAGAATAACATTAAATATCTGTGACTGACTCTTTTAAATAGGTCTAAGTAACCAAATTAGTTCACCAAACAATTACGGTGGCACCATGATATCTGTTTCTTAGCCTCCTAAATATTCTGTGCCTAGTACTAGAAAGTTTTACCCTCTGCAATGCCAAGAGGCAGAATTAGAAGATTTAGATAAAGCAATATCTATGTCAAACATGTAATCTGATCATCAAGAACAACTGCTGGAAGTTGGGGATTTGCAGATATTAGAACATTAAATTTCTGTAGGCGTGAGACCAAGAACACTCCTCCTTGCTTCCTTCACCGCCAGCTCTCTGGCAGATTACAGAGAACAGTATATAGATGCCTCAAACAGTCTGCAAAGAAACAAAAAATGAGCCTTGAAGAGATGCTCATGGTTGCTGGGAATGGGTGAAAACTGGGATGAGATACAATTGACTGAAATACTAAGAGACCTAGGAAACAGGCTCATAGAAGTAAGACAAGGTAGCATAGTGACTACAAAGTCAATTTTATTATTATTATTATTTTTAATATATTTTATTGATTTTTTATAAAGAGGAAGGGAGAGGGATAGAGAACTAGAAACATCAATGAGAGAGAAACATCTATCAGCCGCCTCCTGCACACTCCCTACTGGGGATGTGCCCGCAACCAAGGCACATGCCCTTGACCGAAATCGAACCTGGGACCCTTGAGTCCGCAGGCTGACGCTCTATCCACTGAGCCAAACTGGTTAGGGCTCAATTTTGTTATTTTTAGTGAGTTTATATGAGAGTATTGGACATAGTATTACAGGTGTTCTGCATAATGTCTATTCTTACTAAAAGAATACTATTTGAGTATTACCTGACATACAATTACCTTAATAAAAATATTAACTGCTAGTAGAGGTATCGATACAATCAATGAAAAGAAAATAATTTGATTTCACAATTGTCACTGTTCTTAAAACACACACACAGTTTAAGAAAAATGTTTTTATTGATTTTAGACAGAGAGAGGAAGGAATAGAGAGAATCATCATTCACTTCCTTCTGCACACCCCCTACTAGGGATTGAGCCCGCAACCTGAGCATGTGTCCTGACCAGGAATCACAACCAGTGACCTCTCAGTACATGGGACAATGCTCAACCAATTGAGCCACACTGGCCAGGGCAAAACACACACACTTTAAAAAACAATACTATCTTGATCAATAGTGGATTAAGCACATGTACTTATCTCCTCTGTTCTTTCCTAAAACCTTGTAAGAATGGCATTAAAAGATTTTTTTAAAAGGCATAACCCCACAAAGGTAAAGAAGAATTGACAATTATAAAAATTTGTCTAAGCTGGAAAGCAGGAGTAGAGTGGTAACAAACCTGGCAAACCTGAGAAAACTAAATACTAAACCAGCAATGGTGAAATCTGAGAAACAAACTGGCTAACACCCAAACTCCTCAGGGGCTAGAGGACTAGCAGTACTATATTTTTCTGGAACTGCTAAGGCACAGTAAGAGCACCGATCCCCTCCCCATATTCAGCCCACCGACTGACTAATGCTCCCCATCCCCTCACTGAAAACGGGGTCTTATTATCTAGAAAAGGTAACAAGGAGTGTCTGGGGACTGGGGGACTCCTATGCACAGTTGAGAGTGCAAATACAATACTAAAGATCAAAGATATATACTAAATGAAAGTTCATATAAGAAATGTTGAGACTCCCAGACTTATACCCTATAGGTCAGTGATGGTGAACCTTTTGAGCTCAGCATGTCAGCATTTTGAAAAACCCTAACTTAACTCTGGTGCCGTGTCACATATAGAAATTTTTTGATATTTGCAACCATAGTAAAACAAAGACGTATATTTTTTATATTTATTTTATATATTTAAATGCCATTTAACAAAGAAAACTCAACCAAAAAAATGAGTTCGCGTGTCACCTCTGACACACATGTCATAGGTTCACCATCACTGCTATAGGTAGTGGATTGAAGAGTATGCTCTGGGGAATCTGACAATTCATGAAGTTTAGAAAAAAAGACATAAATTTACAGATCCTGATATTGGTAATTCCTAATAAAACTTCCCAACCCAGGGATGCTAAAATGAAGTCCATGGTCATTCAGCCCCTTTCACATAATATATTTCTTCAATCAGCTTTCAAAAAAGCTGGCTCTTAAATATAAACAGATAGCCAAAGGCTCAGAGATATTTAAGGAATAATCCTAACAGTAAAAACAGAAAACAAGGGGGGGGGGGAAATAAACTCAGAAGAAATAAACTATTCAGGGAAATAAAAACCTTTGGGGGAGGCAGAAGAGATTATCCTCAATATTATAAAAGATATAAGAAAAAATACTGCATCCATGAAAAAAAAAAAAAACACCCACCACAGGATGCCAAAAGAAATGAATATTCAAAAAATAAAAAAAGAACCACAGGAAATTAAAACTAGGACAGCAACAAATATTTTAAAAGAACTCAATAAAGGAAAAGGTGTTTAATCTCATCAGTGATGAAGGAAATGCCAACTAAACCACAATAACAGATCACTGCATATCCACTGGAATGACTAAAATTAAAAGGACTGCTAACTCTCTTGGATCACTCCCTCTGGGGCAAGTTAGTCATCATATCATGTGGATAATCAAGCAGCTTCGAAGTGAGGAATTGAGGCTTCCGCCAACAGTAATGCGAGTGAGCCATTTTGGAAGAGAGCCTTCAGATGATTGTGGTCCCTGCTGGCATTCTGACTACAACCACAGGAGAGACTCTGGGCCAGTATCGCCCAGCTAATCCCCTCCCAACTTCCTGATCCACGGGAAAATTGGCAATATCGCCTAAAGCCAAACATATGTACACGGTACGATTCAGCTCTCAACTCCCAGGTACATACCCAACAGAAATGTGTGCATATTTACAACAAAAGATGTATTCAAGGATGTCCACTGCAACAGGATTTGTAATAGTCCCAAATAAGAAACTATCCCAATATCCATCAATGTAGGATGTATAAAGTAATAATTCATACAAGACACATCACAATAATGACAAAGAAGGAACTACCGAGACATGCAACATAAATGAAACTGCACTGAGAGAAAAACACTAGACACAGAAGTCTACATATCCATTTACATGAAGTTTAAACTAGGCAAAAACAACCCAGGGTGTTGAAAGTCAGGATAGACTTTGGGGAGGAAGTAGTGACTGGGAGGCAGCAAAAGTGGGTCTTTTAGGGTGTGGGTGATGTTCTATTTCTTCATCTGCATGGTGTTTAAAAGGGTGTTACTTTGTAAAAAATCAATGAGCTCTAAACATAGAAAATGCACACTTTCCCATGTACATGTTGCACTTTAAAAAAAGTTCATTTAAAAATATTAATTAGAAGAGTTGGAAGACAGAGCTTAAGAAATCTCCCAGCAAGAAGAGAGAGCGAGAGAGAAACTAGACCTGTCAAGGAGGCTGAACATGCAGATAATAGGATTTCTCAAAAAAGAGAGAACCAAGAAAATGGAAGGGGATATGATCAGGAAATCAGGAAAAATTTAAAAAAAAAGAAATATACAAATTTCCTGATTGACAGGGTCCACCAAGTGTACAACCAAAAGACATAAAAACACAATCTGGGCTGGCTGGCGTGTTGAGTGTCGACCTATGAACCAGGAGATTACGGTTCGATTCCCGGTCAAAGCACATGCCCAGGTTGAGGGCTTACCCCGGTGAGGGGCGTGCAAGAGGCAGCCAATCAATGATTGTCTCTCATCATTGATGTTTCTATCTCTCTCTCCCTCTCCCTCCCTCTCTGAAATCAATAAAAATATATTAACAAAAAAACAAACAAAAGACCCCCAAAAAACAAAATCTGTCCAATGCATCTCATTACAAACTGTCACAAAGTATTAGCAATCAGCTCTCCACTGATTTTGTCAACAGCAAGACTGAGACAAGAGGTAGCTAGCATTCCCTCCACTATTTCCTCCTCTATGCCTTTCCTCTCCCTGCCCCAGGGAAATCACCATATGAAGAAATTGCTGCTTTCCAATATTGCTTATTGCTAAGAATTTGAAGGTGAATCCCCAACTAGCCTACTTGCCTGATGGAACAACAGTAAACAGGAGTGGGTAACTACTTGTTCTGTGGTGTCTGGGGTTTTCTACCCTAAGGGGCTCACTCCCCTTCTTATCTGACCTAACATGGCCGAAATAGTTTACTACGCCTAAGGGGAACATGAGCTCAGAGGCCAAAATAACTAGACATCCTTAGAATACAATCACAATGAAAAAGAAACACTAACTGAACAATATTACCAATGAAAGTAGAATTTTAGAGTAGCTAAACCCCAAGTTACAATATATATTAATAACAATACTAATATAAGAGACAAGAGAAATTATTAAAAATATGAAATCAGACTATGTGGAAACATTAAGTATGGAAAAGATGGGGTACACACAGTTGAAGAATAAATTACCAAGCTAGAAAAATAAACTAGGAAACTCTCCGAGAAGTCAGAATAAAAGGTTAAACAGGGAGAGGAGATGGAGGAAATATTTTTAAAGAAATAAGTCACTTACAGAACACAAAAATATTTCAATCAAAGGCCTCTTAGCCATACAGTCTAGATAAAGATAACCTATATGCACACCTCTGGTGATATTTAAGAAAGATAAGGGGAAATTCTAGAAACATCCAAAGGCAAAGAATAAACAAATAATAAAGGAACAAGATCAACCTCAGATTTCTCAAAAACCATTGGGGGTTTAATAAGACAATGCAGTAATACCATTAAAATATTAAAGAAAAAAGAACTTAAACCTAGAATTTTTATACATTCAAGTTATTATTATAAATAAGTGATAGCAAATGAAAAAATATCTTCATGTATACAAGGAATCAGAGCTTTACCATACACAGATTAACTTTGAAAATACTTGTGGAGAAAATACTCCATTAAAAATTAAGGAGGAAATGACAGAGGGCTAAAATTAAGAATGATCATAAAGGAGAAATAGACAAATCCATAATTAGAGTTCAAGTATTTAACATTCTCATTCTGTAACTAACAGAACAAGTAGACAGAAAATCAGAAGACATAAAAACTACATCAACCAACTTGACCTAATTGATATGCATAGAACATATCACCCAACATCAGAATACACTCCTTTTTAAAAATTTTTGGTAAGAGAGAGAGAGGGGGGGGGGGGAGGCGTGGGGGGAAGAAATGTTAATCTGTTGTTCCACTTCTTTATGCATTCATTGGTTGAATCTTGTATGTGCCCAGACAGGGGATCAAACATGCGACCTTGGAGTATTGCGATGATGCTCTAACCAAGTGAGCTACCCAGCCCGGGCCGCACTCCTTTTAAATGCATATAGTATACTAAACTTCAACAAACTTAAAAGAATTGGAATCACACCAAATAGGTTCTCTGACTACAAAGAATTAGATTTGCAAACAGTAAGAGAAATATATTTAGAAAATACTGGAAATTAAAAAACACACTTGAAAAATTCATGAATCAAAGAGGAATTCAAAGAAATGTTAGAAAATAATTTTAATTGAATGAAAATAAAACACAACATAAAATTGGTGGGGTGCAGCTAGAAGCAGTGCTTGAAGAGAAACATAAAGCATTGAATATTTACATTAGAAACGGAAGGTCTCAAATCAATGGCTTCTATTTTAAGAAAGTCAATAAAATGATCAAATTAACTCTAAAGCATGCAGAAGGAAAGAAATAAAAATGATAAAGCAAAAAATCAATGACACTGAAAACAGAAAATAGAGAAAAATCACTGAAACTTATTTTTTCTTTTAAAGATGTCATTCTTTCTAGAGCAGTTTTAGGTTCACAACGAAATCGAAAGGAAGGTACAAAAATAACTCCCACTCATGCATAGCCTCTCCCATCATCAACATCTCCCACCAGAACATTTGTGACAATTTGATGAATACACACAGGCACAACATTATCATTCAGTCCACAGTTTACATTGCTAGTCCCTTTTGATGTTGTACACTCTATGGGGTTGGACAAATGTTTAATGAAATTTATCTACCATTATGGTATCATACAGAGAATATTTTCACTTATCTAAAATCGTGCTCTGCCTATTCATCTCTCCTTTCCCTTTAACCCTTCACAACGACTGGTAATTTTACTGTTTCCATTGTTTTGCTTTAAGCAGAATGTTTTATTGTTGAAATCATATAGTATGTAGCCTTTTCAGATTGTCTTCTTTCATTTAATAATATGCACTTAACGTTCCTCTCTGTCTTTTCATAGCTTGAAAAATAATTTCTTCTTAGCACTGAATAATATTCTAGTATCTGTATGTACCACAGTTTTGTTTATCCATTCACATGCTAAAAAATATCTTGTTGCTTCCAAGATGGCAATTATAAGTAGAGCTGCTATAAACATTCATATGTATATAAACATCTTCGTGTATGTAAAACCCCCATAGTCCTCTATAGTTATTAATATGTAAGAAAAACTAAATAAAGAGAGAAACCAAAAAAACAGAATTCCAAGCCCAAATGGCTTCACTGGCAAAGTCTACTAAATATATAAGGAAGAAACCACTCTAACTCTGCTCAAACGCTTCAAGAAAATAGAAAAGAAGGCAACATGTCCCAGTTAATTTTATCAGGCCAGATTATCTTAAGGCCAAAACCAAAGACATTACAAGAAAAGAAAACTATAGACCGATATCACACATAAATATAGACACAAAAAATTCTCAACAAAATTTTAGCAAATCAAAAAACTGTTCACCTAAATATTCATTGGTGTATCATCATATTCCTTTTATAATCCTAAAATGTTATTTCCTTTAAAAAATTAGCATATCAAATCCAGAAATATATAAAACGGATACTATGCTACATGGAGTTTATCACAGGTGTGAAAGGTTGACTTACATTAAAAAAAAAAATCAATGTAATCCACCATATAAAGAAAAACTGTAGACCATATTAGTAGATAAAAAAATTATTTGACAAAGTTCATGGCATATTCATGATAAAAACTCTAGGCAAACTATAAATTAAAAGAGACTTTCTCAACCTGATAAAGAGTATCTAAGAAATATATTTGCTAACATGGTTAATGATGAATGTTTTCTCCCTAAGATCTGGAACAAGACAAAGATGTCAACTCCACCAAGTCATCATACTGATGTCCCTGCTAGTTCAATAAGTCAAAAAAACTAATAAAAGGCATACAGATTGGAAAGGAGCAAACAAAAATGTCACTGTTTTCAGACAATATGAATATCTATAATAATCAAAGTGTAATATGCAAATCGACCGAATGACCAAACAGCAGAACGACCGTCCGGACGACCTTCTGGACAACCACGCTATGACACGCATTAGTGCCAGGCCAGCCAAGGTGGGTGCAATGTGATTGGTTGGGGGGCCCTGCCATCACCCCACGATTGCCCCACAGAGGGAGGCCCAGGCCACTGGCTGGCGGGGCAATCAATCGAGGGGGAAAGGAGGGGGAGGGTGGTGGCAGACGTGGGCAGCGCCAGGCCAAGGCAGGTGTGGGCGTGGGGTGGAGGGAAGCCCGGGTCCTGGGTGCCGGCAGCTGGAGGGAAGACGGGGTGCCAGTAGCCAGAGGGAAGCCAGTGCCAGCATTGGGGAGATGGAGGGGGAAGGTCTACCCTTGCATGAATTTTGTGCACTGGGCCTCTAGTCTGTGTAGAAAACCCAAAGGGATCTAAGAAAACACATTATTACAATAGCTCTGCGAGAAAGCAGAATGGTAGGTACGAAGGGCTGGGGAAGAGTAGGAAATGGGGAATGGTTTTTTTAATGGATATAGTTTCAGTTTTGCAAGATGAAAAAGTTCTGGAGATCTGTTGCACAACAATGTAAATATATTTAACACTATTTAACTGCACACTTAAAATGGTTAAGATGACAAATCAAAATGACAGATACCACTCAACATCCATTAGAATAGCTAAACTTTTTTAACTTAATACTAAAAAAATGACCTGAGGATTGGAGTAACTGGCTCATACATTGCTGATCACAGTGCAAATGTAACAAAAACTCTGGAAGTTTGGCAGTTTCTTAAAAAGTAAAACATATACTTACCATGCCACCTAGAAAAATGAACAGAATCTATAAATGGGAAAGTTCAATATGGTTGCCAAATGCAAGATCAACATACAAAAATCAGTAACATTTTCTTACTCCAGCAATAAAATAACACTTATGAAACATAATAAGTGAATATAAGATCGTTTGCCGTAACAAAATCTATATGGTATCTAGGAATACAAAAGGTCTGTACAAGAAAATTTTTAAATCTAATAATCATAGATGTTATAAATAAATGGAGAAATATTCCATGCTCTTGGATGGGAAAACCTAATAAAGGATCAGTTTTCCCCCAAATAAATCTATAAATTCAATGCTATCTCAAATTCCAGCTGAATTTTTAAAGATAATTAAGTCACTCTAAAATGTATATGGAAGGATAAAAGTACATGAATAGTTAGGAACAAAAAAGTGATTTGTTGTACTAGATATTAATTAGACTAAAAACAAAATAATTTAAAGATATTAGAGTATGGGGATAAATGGGCCAATGGCATAGAATAGAGAGTAAAGAAGTACACACACACACTCACAACTCACCCCCTATGGCCTTACATTTCTGCTTGTGGCTTTATTTGCAAAAGAGATTCGATCACAGTTTCACTAGAATCAAATAAGTGTGAGTGAGGATACAGATAAAACAAGATGGCCATGAGCTGATCATTGCTGAAGCTGGGTGATATTGAAACATGGGCTCACTATAGTGCTCTCTTCACTTTTATATATGTTTAAAATTTTCCATAATAAACCCAAATTTCAGAACAAAAGACAGAAATCAAAACATGCACTGCTTCAGTGATTTCTGCACCCACCCCCACCCCTCAGGACTGGACCTAGCTTTAAGCTGCTGGGGTTGGGGGCTAGATATTTAGGCATAGTCAGAGATAGAAGACAAGGCCTCAAGCTGTTAAAGGAGAAAGAGCTAGGACTGAGCCCAGATGCTCAAAGACCTCTGCCTTTTACAGAGAAAGCTAAAAATATTCCATTAGTCTGCTGAAGCAGTAAAGAAATTTAGCTTACATGAAGGGCTTTGTGAAAGAAAAGTACAAACAGTCCCAGCAGATAATTAAAACCCAAGGCCTATCTTATACTTAAATTTGCGGTCAAGATTTATCCCACTTGAATGGTATGGGAGCTCTAAGGTAAGAATATAACAAAAACTAGACCACAACAACAAAAATCCCTCAGGATCCAGCAGTAAATACAAAGTCCCTCTGTGGGGATACTTTCATGAGCTAGGGGACATGGTGGCCCCAACAGCAAACAAAATCCACTGAAAATGAGTTCACAATTAAAAAAATCACAAACCACAAGAAACAACAGACTTGCCTGAAGAAGAATTTGATAATCTGAGAACTAGAAGTAATAGAACAATGTGTAAATGTGTAAAATGATTGCATACTTTTTTAAAAGGAAAGGACCCATTATGAAAAAATAGTACAGACCAATGTATCTCCATCTCCCAAGGAATCATTAATGCAGCGGTTCTCAACCTGTGGGTCGCGAACAATGAAAATACATCCTGCATATCAGATATTTACATTACGATTCATAACAGTAGCAAAATTACAGTTATGAAGTAGCAACGAAAATAATTTTATGGTTGGGGTTCACCACAACATGAGGAACTGTATTAAAGGGGCGCGGCATTAGAAAGGTTGAGAACCACTGCATTAATGGCTCTCACTGGCCTTAAAGCGCCGTGATTTCTCTTGCGTTCTGACTCCATCTCCTACTATTCCCCTGGCTCACTCTGTTTCAGTTATCCAATTGCACTGGTCTTTGTGCTAGCAGCTCCTTACGCCTGAAATACACTTCCCCCAGATCACCACATGGCTCACTCCTTGATTCTTCCAGGTCTCTGTTCAAATGTCACTTGCTTACTGAGGCCATTTCCTGTCTACTTCTTAAACTGTAACCCCACTCATACGTTGGTATTCCCTTCCCTGGCTGACTGGAGGGCTGGCTGGCTGGCTGGTTGGTTGGTTCATTGGTTAACTTACTTTTATGCAGCATATATCATCATTGGACATACTGTATATTATGTTATCTTGTTTACGGCTTCCCACCCCCGATTATAATATAAATTCAATAATAAAGATTGTGTCCTGATCAGTGCGGGATCCTACAGCACAGAACAGTGCCTACCATAAAGCAGGTGCTCAATAAATATTTGTTAAATGAAGAGAGAGGAAATCAGAGGGAGTTAATCATTCTTGTAAAGTATGAGATAGAATTTTCTCATTCATTCATACATGTAAGCATGCTGAAACATTTACTAAGTGGTTACCTTACATAAGAAAATATCAAGATATTCCTTTCACCGGTGTGGAAATTCTTCTTTCTCTTCCTAAAAAATGACTAACACTGACTATTCAAAAAATAATTTACCACAAAGAATTAGTACATTTTATAAATTATTAAAAGGACACAGCCGAAACCGGTTTGGCTCAGTGGATAGAGCGTCGGCCTGCGGACTGAAAGGTCCCGGGTTCGATTCCGGTCAAGGGCATGTACCTGGGTTGCGGGCACATCCCCAGTAGGAGATGTGCAGGAGGCAGCTGGTCAATGTTTCTCTCTCATCGATGTTTCTAACTCTCTATCTCTCTCCCTTCCTCTCTGTAAAAAATCAATAAAATATAAAAAAAAAAAAAGGACACAGACAGTATAGTAAAAATCACCTTTCACAATTCAGCTTCCTGTTCCTTATTTTTATCCTTCCTTAGAACTCATATGTCCACACCATCAACCACCAATTTCTATATAACTGTGTCTAAGTATAAACTTTTGTCTCCTGCTTACTCAGTTTACAGGATTTGAGAATATTCTACTTATTACTCATACCTATTCCTTTTTCTATTGATATAGAAATGCTATGAAAAGCTGGTTTTGTTCAAGATGGCAGTGTAGGTAAACTTGAGATTCACCACTTCCCACAACCACATCAAAATTACAACTAAAATACAAAAAACAACACCATTCAGAACTGCCTGAAATCTAGCTGAACAGAAGTCCTACAACTAGGAAATTAAAGAAGAAACACATCGAGACTGGTAGGAGGGACAGAGATGTGGGGCAGAATCGTGGAACCAGCTGGTCCCACACCCACGTGTGGTAGTTTAAAATCAGGAGGGATATATTGGTTGTGCATGTTTCCCTGAGGAGTGAGAGGTCCCAGCCCCACACCAGGCCCCCCAGCCCAGGGTTCAAGTACCAGGAAAAGAAATCCCACAACTTCTGGCTGTAAAAACCAGTGGGCATTGTGGCTGAGTGACATGGAGGCTACTGGCCCCAGGCAGTTCCTCTTAAAGGGTCCACACATGGACTTATTTACTAGGGCAGTAGCTTGCAAGAAACTTGGGACATTGGGGGAGGAACTAACTTGTCTGGAATCAGGGTAAGACCTGGAGGGGCAGCTTTCTTCAAGACAGAAGTGCTGGCAGAGGCCATTGTTCCTTTCCTGGGCCCTTCCCACCACAGAGTCAGCAGATGGGGCACCATATCTGAAACTCCATCAACCTGATTCATACTTTTCACCCTGCCATGATGATTCCCTGAGACCCTCCCAAATTGCAGGTTCATCCAAACCATTTCAAGTGGCTTTTCCATAACTGCTTTGGACTTTCCTAAAACCTTTCAAACAAGCAGCAGCTGACCTCAGTGTGCCCCATACCTCTCAATAAGTGGTCCCAGGACCAGCACTAGCAGCAGGTCGACTTGGTTCATAGCATGGCCTCTCTTAGCACCTCCAAGCCCATCACAAGTAGCAGCCATCTGCAGATGGCTTTGTAGCTCATGCTGGGTAGCCTGGGCAGGGAACATATAGTGATTGGCTTTGAAACTCCCGGGAGGCTCCAGAGCCAGTGCACCTGATGGTCAGATTCTACCATGCTGGATTACAAACCTTCCACCATCATGAGTGAAACACTCAAGGGGCAGACTCACTGAGCACCAAAGCTCCACTGAAGCAAGTCCTGCTCCATAGGGTTGACTCCTACACAGCAGCTCTTCCATTGTAGTCACAGCCAATCCTCACAACTGATTGGCCTGGGGGGTGGGGGTCAATCCCTCCCAGTTTTGCCAACATCAACCAAGGCTCAACTACAAGAGGGCAGTGCACACAGCTCACACAGGAGCCCATCTAGAGTGCCCAGCTCAGGTGACTGGAGAGGCTGAGCCCCTCACACAGGAGCCCATCTAGAGTGCCCAGCTCAGGTGACTGGAGAGGCTGAGCCCCTGGGCCCTACAGGACACCTACTACACAAAGTCACTCTACCAAGTCTGGGAGACATAGCTGATCTACCTAACACACAGAAACAAACACAAGGAAACAGCCAAAATTCAGAGACAAAGAAACATGTCACAAATGAAAGAACAGGAGAAATCTCCAAAAGAACTAAATGAAATGGAAGCAAGAAAACTACCAGATAGAGTTCAAAACAATGGTTATATGAATGTTCAAGGAACTTACTGAGATCTTCAAGGAACTCAGTGAGAAGTCAACAACATAAAAAAGGACCAGTCAGAAATGAAGGATACACTAACTGAAATAAAGTATAATTTACAGTGAATCAACAGTAGAGTAGAGGATGCCGAGAATCAAATCAGCGATTTGGAATATGAGGAAGCAAAAAACATCCAATCAGAACAACAAAAAGAAAAAAGAATTCAAAAATATGAAGACAGTGTGTAGGGAGCGGCTATAGGGTTAAGCCTTGGACTGACCTGTTGGCAAAGCCACAAACAAGTCCCAGCTTAGAGGGCACAGCCCTCTTAGCATAATTAGGCTTGACCTTATGAATCTCCCTAGATCTTATCTGGGTAACTAAAGGGCTGAGGGAGATGCAGCAAGTGATGCCAAAACAAGTGAAACTCACACGAACATTGTAACTATGGCGACCACTACCTTGTTTACCTCTGGCTACAAAATGAAATAAAGGGTCAGCTTGCTGTCTGGATCTCTCTCTGTGGCCTCAGCCAGGCACAGGACGATCCACCTAGACCCAGCTTATTCTCTTTGTCTGTCTTTTCTACATCCTTCACCGCCGCCCCTCAGGCTCACCGAACCCTTGGCTGAGCTGGCCCCCACAACAGTGTAAGGAGCCTCTTGGACAACTGCAAGTGTACTAGCATTCACATCATGGGGGTGCTGGAAGGAGAAGAGAGAGAGCAAGAAACTGAAAACCAAATAATGATGGAAAACTTCCCCTACCTGGTGAAAGAAACAGACATACAGGTCCAGGAAGCAGACAGTCCCAAACAAGATGAACCCAAAGAGACCCACATCAAGACATAATTAAAATGCAAAATGTTAAAAGACAAAGAGAGAATCTTAAAAGTAGCAAGAGAAACGCAGTTAGTTATGTACAAAGGAGCATCCATATGACTATCAGCTGATTTCTCAACAGAAACTTTGCAAGCCAGAAGGGAATGGTAAGAAATAGTCAAAGTGATTAAAAGCAAGAACCTATAACTAAAATTACTCCACCCAGCAAAGCTATCATTTAGAATTGAAGGTCAGATAAAGAGCTTCACAGACAAGAAAAAGCTAAAGGAGTTTATCACCACTAAATCAGTATTACATGAATGTTAAAGGGTCTTCTTTAAGAAAAAGAAAAAAGATCTAGAATAGGAATAAAATAGCAATAAATACATGTCTATCAACCATTGAATCTAAAAATCAAAATAAAGAAGCAGAATAGAAACAGACTTATAGATACAGTGAATATTTTAACGGTTGCCAGTTGGGAGGGGGGATGGGGGATGGGTGAAAAAGATGAAGGGATTTAGAAGTACACATCAGTCATAGCCCATGGACACAGTCAAAAGATAGGTGAAGGCCTGGGCTGGGGTGGGAGATGATTAGAGGGGGGCAAAGAGGGGAAAATGGAGGACATCTATAATACTCTCAACAATAATTTAAAAAAGAAAAGAAATGCTAAATGCTATTAAAATATACCACTCAAGAGAACCTAGAAATCAAGCCATTATCCTCAATTAATAGTTGAGAATGGAGGCAAGAGCATACAATGGAGGAAAGACAGTCTCTCCAATAAATGGTGCTGGGAAAATGGACAGATACATGCAAAAAAATGAAACTAGACCACCAACTTACACCATACACAAGAATGAACTCAAAATGGATAAAAGTCGTGAAACCATAAAAATCCTATAAGAAAACGTAGGCAGCAAAATATCAGAAATCTCATGTAGCAGAATTTTCCTAGATACACTAGAGGCCCAGTGCACAAAAATCTGTGCACTCGGGGAGGGTCCCTCAGCCCGGCCTGTGCCCTCACGCAGTCTGGGACCCCTCAGGGGATGTCCACCTGCTGGCTTAGGCCTGCTCCCTGGGGGATCGGGCCTACGCTGGCAGTCAGACATCCCTCTGGCAGCCCGGGAGCCCTCAGGGGATGTCCACTTGCCAGCGGGGAGCAGGCCTAAGCTGCAATCAGACATCCTCAGCGCTGCTGAGGAGGCGGGAGAGGCTCCTGCCACCACTGTGTTGGCAGCCGTCAGCCTGGCTTGTGGCTGAGCAGAGATCCCCCTGTGGGAGCTCACTGACCACCAAGGGGCAGCTCCTGCATTGAGAGTCTGGCCCCTGGTGGTCAGTGTGTGTCATAGTGGCCAGTCATTCCCAGTCATTCTGCTGTTAGGGTCAATTTGCATATTACCCTTTTATTATATAGGACAGAGGCCTGGTGCATGGGTGGGGGCCAGCTGGTTTGCCCTGAAGGGTGTCTGGATCAGGGTGGGGATCACGCTGGGGTGCCTGGCCAGCCTGGCTGAGGGGCTGAGGGCCGTTTTCAGGCTGGCCACACCCCCTTCAGAGTGGGGGTCCCACTGGGGTGCCTGGCCAGCCTGGGTGAAGGGCTGATGGTTGTTTGCAGGCTGGCCAAGCCCCCCAGTAGGGACACTCACCCCATGGGGTTGTGGCCAGCCTGGGTGAGGGGCTGATGGCTGTTTGCAGGCTGGCCACGCCCCCCAGTGACCCAAGCTCCCAGCCTCTACTTTTTTTCTGTTTTTTTTTTTCCCTTTTCTGGGATTTATCTATCTTCTATAATTGAAACTTTGTAGGCTTAAGCGGAGCCCAGGACCGGCAAGGGCAGGCAGGAAGCTTGGCTTCCTCCATCACCAGGGGCAACCCAAGCCTCCTGCTCAATCCAGCTCCGTGGCCGCCGCCATCTTAGTTGGGTTAATTTGCATACTCGCTCCTGATTAGATGGTGAGCATGGCTTGTGGGCATGGCTTGAGTGTAGCGGAGGGACGGTTAATATGTATGGTAGTCTTTTATTATATCAGACTAGAGGCCCGGTGCACAAAAATTTGTGCACTCGGGGGGGAGAGAGGGTGCCTCAGCCCATCCTGTGCCCTCTCCCAGTCTGGGACCCCAGGAGATAATGACCTGCTGGCTTAGGCCTACTCCCGGGTGGCAGAGGGCACGCCCAATCCCTAGGTGCAGCCCCTGGTCGGGCTCAGAGCAGGGCCGATTGGGGAGTTGGGGCGCTGCCCCCTGTCATGCACAGAGCAGGGTGGATCGGGAGGTTGCGATGCCACCCCTAGTCACGCTCAGGGTACAGCCGATTGGGGGGTTGGGGCACCGCCCCCTGTCACACTCAAGGCAAGGTCGATGGGGAGGTTGCGGCGCCACCCCGTCACACACAGAGCAGGGCCGATCAGGGGGTTGGGGCGTTGCCCCCTGTCATGCACAGAGCAGGGCCCATCAGGGGGGTTGGGGCTCTGTACCCTGTCACACACAGAGCAGGGCCGATCAGGGGCTTGAGGAACTCCCCCCTGTCACTCACAGAGCAGGGCCCATCAGGGGGTTGAGGAGCTCCCCCCTGTCACTCACAGAGTAGGGCTGATAGGGGAGTTGGGGCACCGCCCCCTGTCACACACAGAGCAGGGCAGATAAGGGGGTTGGGGCGCCGCCCTCTATCACCCACAGAGCAGGGCCAATCAGGGGGTTGGGGCGCCGCCACTGTCACACTCAGGGCAGGCCCGATGGGGGAGGTTATGGCTCTACCCCGTCACACACAGAGC
>NW_005871368.1:989603-1011322 GCF_000147115.1 Myotis lucifugus | reverse complement strand
TATCAGGCACAGAGCAGGGCTGATCAGAGGGTTGGGGCACCTTCCCCTGTCATGAACAGAGCCGCAGGGCGATCAGGGGGTTTGGGCGCTGCCCCCTGTCACGCTGATCCCGATGCCAGGAGGGCTCGCGGCTCCGCTGATCCCAGAGCAGGAGGCATATTACCCTTTTACTATATAAAATAGAAGCCTGATGCACGGGTGGGGGCTGGCTGGTTTGCCCTGAAGGATGTCCTGGATCAGGGTGGGGGTCCCCACTGGGGTGCCTGGCCAGTCTGGCTGAGGGGCTGAGGGCCGTTTTCAGGCTCCTTTTCTTTCTTTTTTTTATTCTGGGCCGGCTTTAGCTCTGAGGCCTCGGCTGTTGAAAGCAGGTTTCTGGCCTTTGTTTACCTTCTATATTTGATACAATGTTGCGGTCCGGCTGGCTGAAGCCTGGCTGACTAACGCAGGTTTCTGGGGTTTTGTTTAGCTTCTATATTTGCAACATAGTTGCTTAGAGTTGCAGCTGAGAGGCCGGCAAGTCAGGCGGGGAACGTTGGAGTCCGCAGTCACTGGAGCAAGCAAGCCTCCCTGTTCGCTTCAGTGCATGGCTGTCGGCCGCCATCTTGGCTGGCAGTTAATTTGCATATCGCCCTGATTAGCCAATGGGAAGGGTAGCGGATGTACGGCTAATTACCATGTTTCTCTTTTATTAGATAGGATTGCCTAGGGCAGGGGTGGGGAAACTTTGTTCTGCCAAGGGCCATTTGGATATCTATGACATCATTTGCTTAATATAATTCACTTAATATAAGTTTCTAGAGGCCCGATGCATGAAATTCGTGCAAGGGACTCAGCCCTCGCAGCCCTGGCTGCCTCGCGGCCCTTGCTGCCTCGCAGACCTGCCCACTGGTCATTCTGGAAGGTCGTCCAGAAGGTTGTCCTGAAGGTTGTTCCAGAAGGTTGTTCCAGAAGGTTGTTCCTCCATCTGGTCTAATTAGCATATTAGCTCTTTATTATACATGCTATGAAAAAAGCTCCCAGATTTATTGAATTTTGAGTCCCACCTGCAGTTGCCTTGGCAGGGCCAGACCAAATGATTTTGCGGGCCTTATACAACCTGAGGAACCGAGGTTCCCTACTCCTGGCCTGGGGCAAGAAAAACAAAGGAAAAAATAAACAAATGGTACTACATCAAATTAAAAAGCTTCTGCACAGCAAAGGAAACCAGCAGCAAAATGAAAAGGGAACCCACTGATTGGGATAACATAGTACCAAAGATACATCATCTGATAATGGGTTACTATCCAAAATATATAAAGTACTCATACAACTCAACAAAAGGAAGACAAACAACCCATTTTAAAAATTGGGCAGAAGACCTGAATAGATACTTCTCCAAAAAGGACATACAAATGACCAAGAGACATGAAAAAATGTTCAACATCACTAATCATCAGATAAATGCAAATTAAAACGACAAGGAGGTACCATCTCATACTTGCCAGAATGGCTATCAACAATAAATCAATAAACAACAAATAGTGGCAAGGATGTGGAGAAATAGGAACCCTAGTACACTGCTGTTGGGAATGCAGACTGGTACAACCACTATGGAAAACAGTGTGACGTTTCCTCAAAAAATTAAATATGGAACTGCCATTTGACCCAGTGATCCCACTTCTAGGAATATATCCAAAGAAGCCTGAAACCCCCATCAGTAAGAATATATGCACCTCTATGTTCATAGTAGCACAATTTACAATAACTAAGATCTGGAAACAGCCCAAGTGTCCATCAGTATATGAGTGGATAAAACAACTGTGGTATATATACACAATGGAATACTATGAAGCTGTAAAAATAAAGGACCTCTTAACCTTTGAGATAATATTGAGAGACCTGGAGATTATTATGCCAAGTGAAATAAGCCAGACAGTGAAAGACAAGAATCACATGATCTCACTTAAATGTGGAATCTAATAAACAAAATAGATCCAGAGTCATGGAAGCATGTAACAGACTGAGGATCCTCAGAGGGAAGGGGAGGGATAGAGGGAGGAAAGAGATCAACCAAAGAACTAATATGCAAAAATGCATAACCCATGGACACAAACAATAATAGGCCTGGGGATGGAACAGGGGTGGGGAGGAGGGGGTAAAGGGGGGGGAATAAGGGGGACATCTGTAATACTTTCAATAATAAAGATACATTTTTTAAAAATAGTCACAAGGTATCCAAATGGTTCAAGCAAAAATTCTAATACTTCTCTCTTATTCATTTCATTACAAAATTATTTCATTGATTGAGCCTCATTTGATAACTTTCTTAGTAAGTTCACAGCTTTCATCAAGTTCTGCCTAATGCTGCCATCTCGTGGTTCACAGTGTAACTGCAGGCAAATCCTATTGAATGGTTGATGTGCCCATTCAGAAAGAGAAAAAGAGCTGTGGAAGCTTAAATAGTCCACATTAAAGTTCTATAAGAATTGTTAGTAATATAAAAAATATATATAAATTATTTTGGAAACTTTATAAATGTTTCTTTATTTAGATCTTATCATCTTACCCTTATTTTAAAGTTGTCAAGATTTTTTCATTCTGCTTCTCTTTAAGGATTTATTAAGTATTCTCTAGAAGTATATACATCAAAGATTTTACAATATCCTTTGCTCATAAGAAAGCAAAATCAATCATTTATACTATATAGAAGAAATAAAATATCTTCATTTTACAAATAGTTTGCTAGTATAATAACTACATTGCAGTGAACTATGTCCCAGTTATTTTATTTTTATTGATTTATAATCAGCATAAAACATATTAGTTCCAGGTGTGTGATAATGATTCACTATTTGTATATATTTCAAAATGATCACCACAATAAATCTTGTTAACAACCATCCCCAGATATATTTAGAATTTTTTTCCTTATGATGAGAACTTTTAAGATCTACTCTCTTAACATCTTTCAAATATTCAATAGAGTATTAGCTATAGTCACTATGCTGTACATTACATCTCTGGGAAATATTTACTTTTACTTATAGTTGGAAGTTTGTACTTTTTGACCCCTTTAACCCACTTTGCCCACCTCTGACCACCACTAATTTGTTCTCTGCATCTATAAGCTTGGTTTTGCTCCTTTTTCTTGGTTTGTTTTTAAAATGTCATACATAGTGAAATCACACAGAATTTGTCTTTCTCTGTATGACTTATTTCACTTAGCATAATGCTCTAAAGTCCATCTATGTTGTTGCAAATGGCAGGATTTCCTTAATTTTTATGACTGAATAAATATTCCAATGAGTGTATATCCTAGATAATAGTGATAATATGCAAATTGACCATCACTCCAACACACAAGATGGCCACCCCCATGTGGTCAAAGATGGCCACCCCCGTGTGGACACAAAATGGCCTGCAGGGGAGGGCAGTTGGGGGCAACCAGGCCTGCAAGGGAGGCAGTTGGGGGCTACCACGCCTGCAGAGGAGGGAGGGCAGTTGGGGGTGATTGGGCCGGCAGGGGAGGGCAGCTGGGGGCGATCGGGCCAGCAGGGGAAGGCGGTTGGGGGCGATTGGGCCGGCTGGGGAGGGCAGTTGGGGGTGATTGGGCCAGCAGGGGAGCAGTTAGGCGTCGATCAGGCTGGCAGGGGAGTGGTTAGGGGGTGATCAGGCTGGCAGGAAGAAGCGGTTAGGGGCAATCAGGCAGGCAGGCAGGCGAGCAGTTGGGAGCCAGCAGGATTGTGAGAGGGATCCTAGATTGGAGAGGGTGCAGGCTGGGCTGAGGGACACCCCCAAGTGCATGAATTTCATGCACCAGGCCTCTAGTATATTTTATATATATATATATATACCACATTTTCTTCATTCATCCATTGATGGACACTTATGTCCTTGTTATTTTAAAAAACAGGAAAATAAGTTCTGCTGTACTGGAACTGGGCTGCACAGGAATTCCTGGGGAAATCTGGTGGACTCATTAATTTCTCAAGTTCTCTAAGCCTTCAAGTGAATCCCAGAGTAAAGGAGAGTATATAATCTGAGATGCTCAGGGGCTAAAGGACTTTCACGGGGATGCCATTTCTGCTGCTACCCAATGTGTGGATTTCCTAGACAACATCCCTGCCTGGCACTTTCCCAGCCACTGCTTGCCTATCTTCAGTGTCTGAAATTCAGCACTTCCCCAGGAAATTACTTTGCCTTGAGACACAGAGTTATTCCTTACCAAGCCCCATAACTTCCTATAGCATCTCTCTGCGATCTTAATTCATCCTTGGCTATTTCCCCCCACCCCCGCCACTTTTAACTCCTCTTTCACAGAGAAGTCCTTTCAGTAGTTGAAGACTATTCTCCTACCCCATCCTCTCCCCTCCAGGATAAACACTGCCTGCTCTCAACTGTTTCTCATGCAGCAGGTCTGCATCATGCCCCTTTCCGGATCCACCAGAGCCAGGTTTGCTGCCCTGTAGTACTACCTATGGCATCCACAAGTACATTTAACAGGCAGTGGCATCATGATTCCACTTCATAGGCTTTCCTGGCTTTTCCAAACACATGACTGCCCAAACAATTCCGCTGTTCAGTGCCTCCATAGTTGATTTTGAGACTGAAGAGAAAGACCCGATGCTCTCTCTTATCAGTGTTGTATATGTTGATTGCAGAGCCCATAACTCCAGCCTGCTAAGCCAGCTAATGGGTTATGGCTATTGCTCTTTGAAGGCAACTGCTAGCAGTTCCTCCCAAATCCATTTCTCCTTATCTCCAGGGATTTGGCTGCCTTGCTAAGAACCCAGCCTTCCCTGTAATTAATTGTGTCTACATAACCAAGTACTTGCCAATGTATGAGCAAGAGGGACATTTACAACTTCCAAAGCACTGGTGAAAAAGCAATTCCTTATCCTAGACTTCCCTTCTAATCCCTCCATGTTGGCTGGAAGCGGGAACAATGGGAGCCAGCTTGGAGGGCACAAGTTGAGGATGACAGAGCTGCCCAGCCAGCGCAATCCTTGGTGAATTCCTAGGACAGAGTCTGCCTACCCACCAGGGATATTATGAAAGAGACACAGACATCTGTGTTCTTTGAGCCACTTGTGTTCAGGATTTCTTTGTTACAGAGTGTAGCCTCTGCCATGACTAAAATACCCTCATGGCTTTTGTAATCTGCAACTTTGATAAGCAAACACGCTATATTTCCAAAGTAATCACAGATAAACATTCATCAGAATAAGTAGAGAACAAAAAACCCTATAAAAAGTAAATGTTATCCTTTCATGTCATATTATTGTAATAAAAGAGAGAAACAATTTTCAGAGCATAAGAAAGAAGCACTAGTAAGTGGAAGGCTGGGAGTCGACTCTGGAAGAGAGCTTGTTTCTGCCTGCCCCACTTTACACCATCCTGGATGTAGGAAAGGTGTTGAGCACTGGAGCTAAATACTCTGCAAATTAAGTCATTGGGAAAAGGCCTTAAAGGACACTCAGATTTTGCTGAGATAAATCTATTCTATTCTACCCAAACATTTAAAAATTTAAAGCTTTTCAATTCTACCTTATCATGAGAATATGATAAATGTATGAACCTAAAACCATGCCCCCCAAAAACCTTCTGTACATCAAAGGACATAATCAGAGTAAAAAAGATAACTATGGAATAAGAGAAAATATTTGTAAATCATACACCTTATAAGAAGTTATTAGCCAGAAAATATAAAGAACGGGAATCCTTGTACATACATTGCTGTGGGAATGTAAAATGGTTTAGCCACTATGGAAAACCATATGATGGTGCTTCAAAAAATTAAAAATAAAATTACCATATGATCCAGCAATTCAACTTCTGGGTATATGCCCCAAAGAATTAAAAGCAGAGTCTCAAAGAGATATTTATATACAGATGTTCATAGCAGCATTAGTCACAATAGCCAAAGGTGGAAATAATTCAAGTGTCCATCAGAAGAGGAATGGGGAATGGATAAAATATCTAAACATTTCATATCTATATTTAAATATTATTCAGCCTTAATAACGAAGGAAATTCTGGCACATTCTATAGCATGGATAAACCTTGAGGACATTATGCTAATTGAAAGAAGCCAATTAGAAAAGACAAACACTTATGATTCCACTTAAATGAGGTATTTAGAGTAGTCAGATTCACAGAGACAGAAACTAGAACAGTGGATGCCAAGGGCTGGAAAGAGGAGAGTGATGAACTGTTGTTTAATGGAGTATAGAGTTTCAATCTGGGAAGAGGAAAGTTCTGGAGTTTGGTTGCAAAACCACATAAATGTACTTAACACTACTATAAAATGGTTAAGATGATAAACTTTATGTTGTATATTTTATCACATTAAAATTTTTTTTCAAACCATATCAAATTTGTTCCAAGGTCATCTTTATGTTTAACTCTTAGTAGAATATTAGGCACAAATAACATTTAAAGTGGAATTGTCTCAAGACCATAGCCCAGGAATATGGAGTCCTACAGTGGAAAATGATTTCCTAAAAAAAATCAGGCTGCTTCCAATGAAGGTAAAAATGGTCTATAGCCAAAATGTTTTAGAGGAATGAGGACATATTCCTACAAAATACTACAAAATACAGACATATTTAGAAAATGACAGTATTTTATCTTTCACTAATTAATAGTTTTTTAAAAATTTATTTTAATCTTAACAAGACTTCCAATCAGGTAAAGAGTTCCCAGAAGGGCTAGTCACCTGTAGGTGGCAGTAAAAGCACAGTGTCATGTCAAAGCAGCTTTGTCAATCTGTATGGGAAAACTAGATAACATACATGAGCAATCTAAAATTATTTCATGCTCAGTTGTGTAGTTCTCCTACATTAAATACACATACAACAATTGTTTATCTGGCCCAGACACTTTCACCTGGGTCTCTAACTGGCCAACCCTATTCTATTTCTTCTTTGTCCTTCCTCTGCTTGATGTCTTTGTAATTATATCTACCTAGAAACATGGGCATTCATTTTTGGGACATGGCACAGCTTTCTTTCTTACAGAAAAAGAAACACACAGACATTAGTCAAATCAATAAGCCTCTTTATTAAGACGTTCTGTGTGAAGCTCTATGCTAGGTGCACTAAAATAAGTGAAGATGTTCTACTTTCTTGTTAATACGACAGACACAAAATGCAAAAAATAATATGAGAGATGAGAGTACTTTCAAGGGACGAATTACAATACAACTGTAAAAGAGATAAGTCACAGATACCTCTAACTCCCAGTTCTAAAAACTTATGATTACTGGTCCTAAATAAAAAATTACATTAATGTTAAGAGATTAATTCCTATACTAGAGGCAGGATAAAGCAGACCAAGCACAAGTCCCTCTGTCCAAACACACATACCAGCAGGTTGCCCTGCAGGTCTGAGGATGGTACTACCTACTTCCTTCCCTTTTCTGTTAAGATCCTATTTAGACTTCATGATTTGCTGCTGGTAAAAGGCTGTAAGATCTAAAGTCATAAACTTAACTCCGCTCAGTGCAGTTTTATTACCAAGGAAAGAAAAAAGCCCGCACAGTTTTTGTTTTCCTCTGCAGGCTGACTATAATGTCTCCAAGCTGTTCTCTGCCACCAAGAGTGACAGCTTTCCTGGGAGGGTTGTGGGAGATCAAGTGACTATGGGTGGACCATTTTGGACCCAGCCCATTCTCACAGTTGCACTTCCTGCTTACCATATATCAATGTAACCGTTAAAGGAAAAAGAGTTAAAAGTAGGTAGGCAAATTAGCTGAAACAATCTACCACCACCAGAAATGGATAAATGTCTTAATCAAACATATGAAGATGAACACACTGACATAAAGGTAAATTAAAAATAAGGTGAAAACATACATACTAAAAAACAGCACAATAAAAGACATGAATGGAGGGTGAAGACCAGGAACTAACAGGACCCCTCAGGGCTCTCGGTACACTGAGTTTAGAAGAAGCCCAAACACCAACACACACATTCAGGGCTCCCAGGGATGAGGTTTCATTAAGTGATTCCTGAATACATTAAGGTTTCCACGCAGAAGCTGTTAGGGCAGAGTCCCAAGTCCTATCCTACAGCTCTCATCGCCAGTCCTACACAAATTCCAAGAAAGACAAAGATAAAACATGCACTGCAATGGGAGCAGATGCTTAGAAGGGTGGGAAGCCCTTCAAGAAAGCCTCATCCAACTTCCCATTTCTCCCAGTTGGGGGTAGTGGTGATCAAAGAAATGAACTAACTTTTTACAAAAGATAACTCAGGTAACTAATTAGTAGCATAGGCAGAGCTTCTGTTCCTAGTCTGAAAATTCTCAGGAAAATTTTAAATATGGTGCAAAGAAAAAAGGGGACAGACAAACCAGGCAGGAGACAAGGAAAAATAATATATGGTGTCTAAAACATGTATTTTACACAAGCTATAGTGCAATGATTCATAGATAAGAACTGAGACTGAATGTGTTTCAAAAAAATTACTCATGGGAATAGCTTACAAGAAGCAGCCTTCATAAACTCAGTTTTCACAAACTCAAAGCCCAAAGGTGGTTTTTACTGCTGTTTGTTTTTGTTTGTATTAACAACAACCTTTTTGAATATGAAATGTAACACATACAGAAAAGTGCAGCATCCTGGACAACCCATTTGCTTCTTCTCCCTTCTCCAACCTGCTCTGTCCCAGAGGCTGAGGGTACACAGTCCCCCTGGCTTTCACCAAGTTCTGCTAATGGGAGCCTCGGAGGAGGTTCAGGTGAGGAGGGGCCTGAGGCCAGGGTACTTATTTCCCAGGTTCTCTCCTGCAAGGCAACCTCAGGCTTATTATCCTCTTTCCATAGGGTCCCTCCTTCTAGTAATCTCTCCCTTCTTAGATTTTCCTGGGCTTGATGATGGTGGGTGCAACAAGGTTAACAGTCTTGCCAAAGGTTCCCTTTTTGTCATTAGGTTTCATTCTTTTGTCATTCGACCCTTATAAATAAGTCCTTCTTGAATTGTTCGAACTTAAGTATGCCATCAGTTATCTACTGAGGCCCTCACAGATACAAAGACAACGCATAAATATACAGCTTAGAGAATTATCACAGGACAAACACTAGAGAAAATAGCACTTGGGTCAATAGTGGAACTTGCCTGCATCCTGGAAGCTCCCCGCAAGTGCCCCCTCCTTACAAGCTCCTGCAAACCACCAAAAAGTTTTATCACCTGAGCATACCTCCCTAAACATTTTATTTGTTAGGTCTGCTTTTGAAATGCATATAAATGGAATCATACAAAATGAATTCCTTCATGGTTGGCTTTTTGCACTTAACACTATGTTGTTGCAGGTGCCTTCTATATGATTTTGTTTGGGAAAAGCATTTAATTTTGTGTCTTCTCCACAACTAATTTATCCATTCTGCAGATGCTGAACATGTGGGTTGTTACTAATTTGGAGTTATGGAAATAATGTTACCAGGAACATTCTTAACTATGTTTCCTGGTGCACAGGAACATGCATTTCTATCTAGAAGTGGAATCTGTGTCACAGGACACATATATTTTCATTGTAGTACTTAATATCCAACTATTCTTCAAATTTAAACATTCCACCAGCAATGCATAAGAGTTCCTTAGTTGCTCTATAACCAACACTTCGTACTGTCAGTCTTTTTCATTGTAGGCATTTTGGTATGTGGGTAGTAATATCTTTTCATGGTTTTAATTTTTGTCAACTTGATTACTTATGAGCATACTTTCATGCTTACTAACCATTTGGATATACTCTTTTTTGAGAGTTTAAAAGTCTTTGGCCCACTGAATGGAAGAGATCTTCCCTGGCACCAAAATTAAATTTACAGGCTGATAGAATGCAGCTACCAAACCTTTCCTTTAATGAGGAACAGGGAAAGGATGGCCTACTTCCTCTGCAGACTTTTTGCTAAAAATAAAATTACTATTCTGATGATTCTCTATTAAGTACAACCAACTTCAATGAAAATTACTAAAACAAAGTATAATACCATAATACAGATAGAGCATAACACAATCTCA
Source organism: Myotis lucifugus (assembly GCF_000147115.1). Taxonomy (NCBI): domain Eukaryota; kingdom Metazoa; phylum Chordata; class Mammalia; order Chiroptera; family Vespertilionidae; genus Myotis; species Myotis lucifugus. The sequence goes on along the minus strand of NW_005871368.1, from coordinate 1,001,324 downwards.
GAATCTGAGAATCAAGAGTAAGTAGCCCTGGATTACATCATACATACTACTATGGTGTCCTCAACATACTTTGCTATTGGCATAAAGATTAAATTTGATGACGCATTTAAAGCACTTAGAACTCTGCCTGACGATTATTCACCTCTGATTACCTCTGATAATACAGATAAGAGTAACTGCAGAGATAATGAAAAAATCCTAAATAACTCTTCTCAAACCAACAACCTTCAACTGCACAGACATGTTGTTGCTTCTTTGTATACAGATGCCTGTATACTAAAATCCTCAATCACACACATACTAGTATACAGGTTTTGGATTTAAGTAAATCAATAACATGTGTTTCTTTAGCAATCCTGACTCTCCACAATACTTTTTCTTCTAAACTGCTACTTCCTCACATTACCAGTTATTTTTCCCTACACACTCTTCTCTCTCTCTCTCTCTCTCTCTCTCTCTCTCTCTCTCTATATATATATATATATATATATACATATATATTTATATTTATATTTATATTTATATTTATATTTATATTTATATTAGAGGCCCATTGCACACACATTTGTGCACTGGGGTGGGGGGTCCCTCAGCCTGACCTGTACCCTCTCGCAGTCTGGGACCCCTAAGGGGATGTCCACCTGCTGGCTTAGGCCTGCTCCCTGGGGGATCGGGGCCTACGCTGGCAGTCAGACATCCCTCTGGCAGCTCGGGAGCCCTCAGGGGATGTCCACTTGCCAGCGGGGAGCAGGCCTAAGCTCCAGTCAGACATCCTTAGCGCTGCTGAGGAAGTGGGAGAGGCTCCCGCCACCACTGTGCTGGCAGCCGTCAGCCTGGCTTGTGGCTGAGCAGAGCTCCCCCTGTGTGAACACACTGACCACCAGGGGGCATCTCCTGCACTGAGCGTCTGCCCCCTGGTGGTCAGTGTGTGTCATAGTGCCCAGTCATTCCCAGTCGTTCTGCTGTTAGGGTCAATTTGCATAGTACCCTTGTATTATATAGGATAGAAGCCTGGTGCACGGGTGGGGGCCAGCTGGTATAGCCTGAAGGTAGTCCCGGATCAGGGTGGGGGTACAGCTAGGGTGCCCTGCCAGCCTGGGTGAGGGGCTGATGGCTGTTTGCAGGCTGGTCAAGCGCACCAGTGGGGACCCTCACCCCATGGGAGTGTGGCCAGCCTGGGTAAGGGGCTGAGGGCTGTTTTCAGGCTGGCCACAGCCCCATCAGGGGAGGGGGGTCCCATTGGGGTGCCTGGCCAGCCTGGGTGAGGGGTTGAAGGCTGGCCAAGCCCCCCAGCAGGGACCCTCACTCCATGGGGGTGTGGCCAGCCTGGGTGAGGGGCTGATGGTTGTTTGCAGGCTGGCCACAGCCCCTTCAGGGTGGGAGGGTTGGGTCTCTACTGGGGTGCCTGGCCAGCCTGGGTGAGAGGCTGAGGGCCGTTTGCAGGCTGACCACACCGTGGGCTGGAAGCAGGTATCTGGGATTTATTTATCTTTTATAATTGAAACTTTGTAGCCTTGAGTGGAGCCCAGGTTGGCTGGAATCCTGGGTTGCCCCTGGCAACCCAGGCTCCCAGACCCTCCTTGAGTAGAGTCTACAGCAGCTGGAAGCAGGTATCTGGGGTTTATTTGTCTTCTATAATTGAAACTTTGTAGCCTTGAGCGGAACTCAGGGCCGGCAGGGCAGGCAGGAAGCTTGGCTTCCTCCATCGCCGGGGCAACACAAGCCTCCTGCTTGCTCCAGCTCCGTGGCCACCACCATCTTTGTGATGGAACGATGGTTAATTTGCATATTACTCTTTTATTAGATAGGCTATGTAATATATATATATTACTCTCCTTTAACTGTGAGACCAGAGTCCTCGGGAGGTGGCCATGTACATCACAATAACCAGAGAGCTCTACTCAGTCACCTGTCCTGTCCCAGAGACTCTGGATTACTAGTCAGTCAGTGAAACGTCACTGCAAATTGTTGACCTGGGGTCCCATAGGATTTCAGTGAGTCCAGGGCTGACTGCACTGCCATGCAGAAGCCTTCTCCTAAGATCCTCTAAGTGAGAGAATCTTTAATATCTTTAGGGAACTCTACTTTCATTGCTGATTTAGATCTATTTTAACTTAAATTATCTATCACTTTGCTTATCTGGGTTCATCTTGTTTGCTAATTGCCAAGGAGAAATACAAGTCAGGAAGTCAAGTGGACAGGAGGTTCATACTAACTGGGCTGTAAGATTATAGCTGTAAGTTGCTGTGGAGAGAGAAATACGTTAAAAACGGGAAATACAATTTTATCTGTGGCATACACAAATCTCTAACATAGGAGCATGTTTTATAATGGGGATATACTGTGTAAATCTATTAACAATATCCTTTCTAAGAAATATAAAATAGCCTTAACTAATTTAAATTTTTATATTCACTCAAACTAGGCTCAAGCACTAAAATGAAAATCCCTTAGGGCTTTTAACATCTAAACCAAAATTCAAAATAGAGCTAAAACAGGTTATTTCATAGAATGAAGGAAAGGGAACTCTGTAGCCTCCCATAATATGAAAGATCCCTCTTTTGCAAGGTGAAAATTTTCTCTTTCACTAGATTCCAAATAAGTGAGGAAATTAAAGCTTCATGAATGATCCCTAAATGAGTTAAGTTCTTCCATTTGAATAAAAATTAATGAGGTTCAAGTATTAAAGAAGCAAAATAGACACTACAAAAGTTTCATTCTTGATCCACTGTTTACTTGCTGCCAGTTTGGGGAAGATCTTTTTCACTGTAATTCTTTTCCAACAAAATAATTATTGTGAAGAGCCAGGAACACAGAGAATAAGTGCTACAGGGGCATGAAGAGAAGGAGAGAAAGGTTTCAGTCCTTGTTCCCCTTGCCTAAGTCTCTACATCTGATTTGTGATTGGCAGGTCCCTCATATAACTAGTCAAAGTGTCCCTGATGCTGACACCTGGCTCAGTAATTTGTCCATGACTCTCTCCACCCTCCATTTCCACACCTACTTTCCCAGTCACACATACAAGCAATATTTATTAAAAATCGATAATACACATACATATATATTAATGCCAGCCCTCAAGGACCTCAATTTACTACAGGATAAAAGGCAAGTAAATATGCAATAATAATACAAACACACTCCACTACAGAGATAAGCACCAAATGCTAAGGAACCTTACAGGGGTGAATAAGCAACCCAGCTTCAAAGGTCAGAGAAAACTTCCTAGAAAAGGCACCATTGAAACTAAAACTTTGAGGATCAGTAGCAGCTGGCCAAGCCAAGAGGTGGAAGGGAATGAGTGGTAAGGAACGTCACCAGTTGGAAGAGCATGTGAAAGGTCAAGAAGAGCACATGCAGAAGGTCCCAAATGGCTACAATGGAAAGGAAGTGGGAAACGAGTAGCAGTCGAGCCACCTCAAGCTGTGCTGTGGGGACTTCCTATCTGGCCCCTTCCTTCCTTTCTCTGAGAGACTGGCAGGTCAGAGGAAAGAATCTCCCTGTGGATGACAAAAGACTCAAGTCTTAACGCAATATGCCATCAATGTATCTCTTGATTTTAGCAGCACAGGGAATACTAATCAATACTTAATATCAGAAACCTTGTCAAAGGCTAAATGAAATTAAGGTAATGACAAGATTGGACTCTATAGATAAAAGGTTCCCATCTCCTATCAAACTCACCTACACTGCATATGAAATATAACTCCATGCATAAAAAACTGATTAATGTAATTGGCAATGAACAGATCCTGTCTAGTGAATAATCAATGTAATCACCTCATAACGAGAACTTATTACAGCAAAGAGGGCAGAAAGGGGAGGAACTCAGCATCTGAAGAAGCTGGGCCTGTGGGCTGTTCTTTAGCAAGTCATGGCCTTCTCTGAGCTCAAATCTTCATCTGCACAAGAAATAGTTGCTTTGGTTGTTGCCTACACTTCTAAAATTCATTATTCTGACAGGCTATCCCAATCCAAAGTAATCACCAAAGGCATAGATTTAAATAAATTTTGTAAGTCAAAGACTGACTATAATTTTGTCTGAGGGGGAAAATAAAAACAAAAAGCATGGGCGTTCAAACTGTCTTAATAAAAATACAGTTCATTTTAGTTCATGTACTTTACAGAAGTTGACTAGTCAAGTATAACCAAATATAAAGTTAATTAAAATTTTAGGACAACCAAATGAAATGATGATTTCTTTTTTTAAGAAGAGCACACGCAGAAGGTCCCAAATGGCTATGTAATATAACTAGGCAGGCAATGATTGGATGGCTCACTTCCCTCTCCGCTGGTTTCATTTCCCTGCTTAGGTTAAAATACTCCTAACATGTAAATTACTCCACTAAAGACTGCCATAGTCCCTTCTTAGCAGTTTGCAGGGATATTTATGCAAAAGGAACTATTTTTAGACTTCTACGTGACAGAAAGGGGATATAAAGCACTGGGGACTTAAAAAAATAAAGCATTTATGTATATGGAAAGCAGAAGTAAATAACTAAGTATCACAATTTAACCATTTAAAAATGTTTTAACAGTAAAAAGTGGATATTCTATTATTTTGTGGTAAAGGATTAACTCTGTTTAGGAGTACCTAAATGCCAGATATTATGTTAAACTCTTGGGATTTTTCTGGTTTCAAATCCTCACAACCCTATCAAATGGGTATTATCTCTATTTTAATTGTATAGAAACTAAGTAGGAACAAAGGCTCAGAGTGGGTAGGTAACCAGACAAAGTCACACAGCTTAGAAAATAAAAAAGCTATACTATGAATCCATTCTACTCAACATCAAATCTCATACTCTTTCAATACATGATGCAGACTTGAAGCATCAAAGCAAAAAAGTGAAGATATTTTCCCCTTTTCGTATAACTCTCTTAAATGCATGGTATCATTTCAAGGGAAGTTTATGCTCAGCATAGCTTCACAAACAAATCATTTGTGAAAGAGAAAAACCACATCCAGTCAAAGCTGAAAACGCCTTATTTCAGAGAGTACTTCCTGAAAGAGAAAAAGCAGCAACGAGTAACAACTCCTATACCAAGAATTATATTTGAGACGTTTTAAAGCAACAGAAGAGCCTAAAACAAAGAAACATACCATTTTTTAAGTATATCAATTCCAGAAAGAGAAGCAACTCAAGGATCCTTCTTTTATAGAACTGAATATACCGAAAAATGTTCCTCTCTAATACAGCCTTTTGATGGACAGGAGGTAAGTTGCATTTAATTAACTTCATCGTAGATTATCAGAAGTAATGCTGTACTTACTAAATTTCAAAATCACTGTTTTATTTTAATGATACATTACTGAAACCGTGCTGGTGAAGAACCTTGAAATGAGTTATGCTGTCATCTTCCTGAATTATTAATATGATTTTTCATTTATTTTCAATTTTTACATTAACAGTAAATGTAATTTTGTTCAACTTAAGGAAGATGTTGAAATGATAAATCATAAGTATATTTAAGAGTCATCACTTGGTTTCAATTACAATATTTCACAACGTGTACTTTAAAGGCTTTTAAGAAAAGAAAGACCATAGATAATCATGGAATTGAAAGCTTTTTAAATGTTGACTTAAAAGCCAACTGCTTTTCAATATTTATCCAAAAATATATCTGCATGTGCAGAGCACAATCTATATTGGCAATGCCTTTAAAACACATGCATCATGCTTAATTTTTCAACCTTAAGCAAATGAATACAAGTGTTGGTGACATACAAGCAGTTTGAGCCCATTGGAGAGGGCGTTACTCAAAAAATGGTTTGTAAGTACAGAATGTATATGACAAAATTTGGGGATGAGGATGGGTGAAGTATTAAAAGAGAAAAAAGGATACTAAATTTCATTTACATTATAATTGCTACTATTTAAAAAATCACTGAAGATTTAGTTTTTCTATGTAGTACTCGTCTCATCTGATAGAAATTAATATTCTAGTCACATCAATATTTGGATATTTTAATTAATACAGGTGTTTAAACATATAGAAATATATCCCAAAATCATATTTCACCTAAATATCTGGCAAACTAGCTGTAATCAGGAAGAAAGGGAGGGAGGGAGAAAGGGAGGGAGGGAGGGAAGAGAGCGGGGAGGGGGAAAACAAACTCATATCAGCAAGTGTTCAAATTATTTTTAAATTATCAACAGCCCATGATGCCACCGACCACACTGCTAACCCCCACAACAGGGCTGACTTAGAGACAGCCCACTCTGCAAAGTGACATTTTTGAAGGAAACTCTTCTTACACCTCTGTATTTCAAGGGGATGCCACAAGGTTCCATTTCTTTGTAGCGACTCTATTTTTAAAATCCCTGGTGTTAGCATTGCATCATGGGTGATGGAAGTTTCACATTGTGGGGGATCCGTGATATATACAATCACTAAACTCCTTTCCATTAGAAATGAACTTTTTTTTTTGGTGATGGGAATTAGTTTTTGCATACACATAAAGTTATTGAGTGATGTCTTATTAATAACCACTTGTGTTTAATATTCCCTTTTAAAATTTAATTTGACAAATAGTACACTTCTGTATCTCTGTAGAGTGAGGACATGAAAGTTACTATACCAACAATATCTCATTCTCAAGGTGTTGCTTTCTGTGCACCACTACAGCAGTGAGATCTACTTCAAAGACACTTGTAAACACCATCTGGAAGGCTCAGTTTTAGACACACCCAACTGTACATTAGAAACTAGCTCATCTATTGTTCTAAGAGTAAAGTTCTTAATCTGTACACCATGGCACAACACACTGCTGTCTCAAGACCTATGAAATTTATAGAGAACCTAATGCTATGAAGAAGTATTTACCACTTAAAAAAACAAAACATGGTTTAATGGCCAACTAAACAAGTCTTCATTGACAAACTAGAGAGTAGTTTCTGAGGGTCACCTCATCAAGGGTTCCTTCCTTCACTCATCCATCAATTCAGTAAATGTTTACTTTTTTAATAGCTACAACTTACTCAATAGGCTATGGGGATATACCAGTAAAAAGGGAAAGTTTCTGATCTCAAATGAGAATTACTGTGAATATTCAGTAGTTAACTAGTTATATGGTTCCTTTATTAGTTTTCTAACACATATTTTATAGATTAAAATTGTACTTAATGAGTTAAAATTTATTATTTGATATTATTAATCTGGATTACAAAATATTTAAACAGAATGAAGATGATTAAAAAGTGGCAAAGTAAATTGTAAGATTCAACATTCAGAATGGCCTTTTCCCAATTAGTCCTAATCAAGGAATGATTATTATAGGAGAAATAGCTACCCAATTTTAGGGGAAAAAAAATCATAAAGTTTATTCCTCAGTGAGAAGAGAGGTGAGCAGGGAAAGAGAAATGAGTAAGTTTGCCAGTACAAATTACAACACTCCATACCACTTTCATCGGTTAGTACAAATTGTTATTAATACCTAGGAAATGTATTTATTAATAAATATTAAGACACATATATTGACTCTACAATATAAAGTACTCCCAAAATTAGAATCCACTGCATGCTAAGTATGAGAATGCTAACATTTATTTTTCAGCCAACGGTTTTATTCCTCCTAATATTCGCAACTGTTTTACAGTTTCCAAGTGTCACGGCCACCAACTATAAGATGACCACCTCTCACAATCAAGCTCAACCTGGCTCTTCTAATAGCTCATACCCAGATGAATACAAAATTGCAGCCCTTGTCTTCTACAGCTGTATCTTCATAATTGGAGTATTTGTTAATGTCACTGCCTTATGGGTTTTCAGTTGTTCCACCAAGAAAAGAACCACTGTAACCATCTATATGATGAATGTGGCATTGCTGGACCTAATATTTATAATGAGTTTACCTTTTCGAATGTTTTATTATGCAAAAGGTGAATGGCCATTTGGCGAACACTTCTGCAAGATTCTCGGGGCACTCACAGTGTTTTATCCGAGTATTGCCCTATGGCTTCTTGCTTTTATTAGTGCTGACAGATACATGGCCATTGTGCAGCCGAAATATGCCAAAGAACTTAAAAAAACATTCAAAGCCGTGCTAGCATGTGTGGGAGTCTGGATAATGACCCTGATAACCACCATCCCACTCCTCCTGCTCTATGAAGACCCTGATAAAGCCTCCAGCCCTGCCACCTGCCTCAAGATTTCTGACATCGTCCACTTAAAAGCTATTAACATATTGAACTTCACTCGACTTATATTTTTTTTCTTGATTCCTCTGTTCATCATGATTGGGTGCTACTTGGTCATTATTCATAGTCTCCTCCATGGTAGGACATCGAAGCTCAAACCAAAAGTCAAGGAGAAGTCTATTAGGATCATCATCACACTCCTGGTGCAGGTGATCGTCTGCTTCATGCCTTTCCACATCTGCTTTGCTTTCCTGATGTTGGAAGGGGATGAGAACAGTTACAATCCCTGGGGAGCCTTTACCACCTTCTTGATGAACCTCAGTACCTGTCTGGATGTGATTCTCTACTACATTGTTTCAAAACAATTTCAGGCTCGAGTCATTAGTGTCATGCTATACCGCAATTACCTTCGGAGCGTGCGCAGGAAAAGCTTCCGATCAGCTAGTTTGCGGTCACTAAGCAACATAAACAGTGACATGTTATGAGTAGTAAGTTTTTTGTCTTCAACCTCCTTAAATTCACTTTACTAATTACCCTAGAGTCAGTGGACATTTTGTATATTATCAAGTCCCTTCTTTCCTGAAAAAAAAAATAAACCTTAAAAACTCTTTTGTGTGATCGTATTGTGGCAACATAATTAAATATTCTAAAGTATACTAATACATTAATTATTTTTATTTTTAAAACTTATATAGAACATTTTCATGAAGTACTAGGAGAAAACATCCAATATGTGTTTCATATTCAAGCCTTATCTAAATATACTAGTATAGTTGACTTAGCTTTTTGGATTTAATTCTATGTGCAAGTGAATCATGATGTCAAGGCAGTAGGCAAAGAAAATCCAGCTACTGTTCAAAATAATTTGATGAAAGTGTTTTCCATCTATATAGCTCCCTTTGGTTTAATTTATACTCAGGATTGGTGGTCCAAACACAACATTTTTTTGTTTAAAGTTAAACTTCCAGGATCTTACAAAAACAACTATGTTCATCTCATCACTGTTATTTGCTGCAGAGCAAAATTAGTGGGAGCAAGCATTTGAGTGAGCCTGTGGAGACCATGGCCATCAGCCCTCCTCTACTCTGAATTCATTTTCTTTTGGAAACAGGCTAACGTCATCCAATAAACACTTATGGAGAGCCTACCAAGCACCAGACTCTACTTAAGACCAATGGGGGAAACCTAACCCAAGACCCTATTTCTGACCAATAATCCAAGTTTTTTCCTGTGACATGTTTCTGCTATATGGTAAAATATCTTTCTCCAATATAAAGAGGCTCTTCCTACGTGATTAAACATCACATTACAAAAGAGATTGATTTTTTTTTCCAGGTCATATGTCACAGTATAAAAAGCACTAGTCAAGGACCTTGCCATTTAATTTTCCCTAATAAAGTAACAAAGTAACTTCTCCATTTAAAAAGAAATGGAAATCCTATATAATAAAAGGGTAATATGCAAATCGACCGAACAATGGAATGACCGGTCACTATGATGTGCACTGACCACCAGGGGGCAGATGCTCAACGCAGGAGCTGCCCCTTGGTGGTCAGTGTTCCCCCACAGGGGGAGCGCCACTCAGCCAGAAGTCCAGAAGCCCAGAAGCTGGGCTCCCAGCTGGAGAGCGCAGCGGAGGTGGCGGGAGCCTCTCCCGCCTCCGCAGCAGCACTAAGGATGTCTGACTGCCAGCTTAGGCCCACTCCCCTAAGCGATCAGTCAGTTGGACATCCCCAGAGAGCTCCCGTACTGCAAGAGGGCGCAGGCCCAAATCTCGTGCACCAGGGCCTCTATTGAACTATATAATCTGTAAAGCCTATATTCTAAATATGTACCCAAATGAGTTAACTATAACTTCCTCTCTGCTAAATCACTTTTATTATTCTTAACATAATCATCTCCCAATAGGACTTAAAATCAAATCAATGCTTTGGTTATCACTTGATTTCTATAATTAACATGGATAAATTAATATTCTTAAAAAATAAACACAAAGGAGCCTAAAACAGCATTTTAGTACAAGAAGATCCCTTAAATCAGCGGTTCTCAACCTGTGGGTCGCGACCCCTTTGGCCAGGGGTCCTCAAACTACGGCCCGCAAGCCACATGCAAATACAAATATTGTATTTGTTCCCATTCTGTTTTTTTACTTCAAAATAAGATATGTGCAGTGTGCATAGGAATTTGTTCATAGTTTTTTTTTAAACTATAGTCCGGCCCTCCAACGGTCTGAGGGACAGTGAACTGGCCCCCTATTTAAAAAGTTTGAGGACCCCTGCCTTTGGCAGTCGAATGACCCTTTCACAGGGGTCGCCTAAGACCATCCTGCATATCAGATATTTACTTTACAATTCAAAACAGTAGCAACATTACAGTTATGAAGTAGCAATGAAAATAATTTTATGGTTGGGTCACAACATGAGGAACTGTATTTAAAGGGCCAGAAGGTTGAGAACCACAGCCTTAGATGATCTGTTGTTTTAAATGTAAAGAAACTAAGGTCCTAAGAGGATTATAAAGCAAATTCAGTTCTCTTTTCATGTTAATCACCAGTTTTTTTTTAAATAATAAAAAGGAAACAAGCTTATGGGATGTAAAAATTCTCATAGCTACATAAGCTAAAGGAGTCAAGATCATACTGAGATGTAGTTTCTCAACAAAGAGAAAACTACTTGAAGTTTTTAATTTGAATAGTCATGTAAGCAAGATACTTTAATAAATATCTTTAAACAAATAAATACTTCTAAAACAATGGAAATAACTCCTGTTTATGTAGAGTTATGGTACGCAAATACAGTCATAAATACTCTTAAACTACATGGATTAATCTGGTCTTATGTAATTTATTAAATGGCAAGTTCTCTATAATAGCTTTTCTTAATTTGAGAGCACAAAACACAACAAAAGGCTTTGTTACCACAAAGACAACGAAGTGAAAATGTATGTCATGTTTCTCACAATACAATTATAAATAATCTAAACCAATTAATTAAAAATAATTTTACTCAGCATTGTAATTAGATACATTTAAACAGGATATATAAAAAGCCAAAATTCCACTTCTCTGGAGGGATTTGATTCTGGGAAACAATGTAACATTCACATGTAAATACTAACAATTAAAAAATAATAGGTATATAAGGACAAATGTTCGATAGGCATGGGTTACTGGAAGTACTTACTATATATAGCTTTTGTAATGTACCTATCTTTAATGTCAAAACCTTAATGGCTACTTTTTCTGAATATGACTCTAAAAAGATCAGGAAAGTAATATGGACTGGAAAAAGAGTGTTGGGAAACAAAACCACAGACATTAACTGTAGTTGAAGTCATGGCAGTGGACAAGACAGCCCAGAGGAAGCACTTGAAATAAACTTGAGAAAGGAGTGTAGACAGTAAATAAAAGGACCAGGAGAGCGTAGTATGCTAGGACTCAAGGGGGCGGTTATTTTATTAAATAATGAGAGGTCAAAAGTATTTAATATGCTATTGAAAGGTCAAAGACAACTGAAAATAAGTCACTGGCTTTAGAAATTAGTTGGATACTGGTGAAATTTACTAGAGAAATTTTAAAGTG
>NW_005871368.1:967697-989503 GCF_000147115.1 Myotis lucifugus | reverse complement strand
GAAATTTAAAGTGGTAAGGTAAAAAAAGGGGGGGAGGAGAGAGAATTAAATCGAAGTCAAGAATTATAGAGAGGGCAGATAAATTTGACATTAATGGCCAAAAAAAAAAAAGGTAACAAGATATTATGTGAAAAACCCTGCAAATTATAAAGCATGTTGACCAAAAAAAAGAGAGAAGTTTCCTTTCCTGAGTTTGTGAAGCCTTGCTCTCATCAAATAAAAGATATATTTACAAAATGCAAAGTTCATTTATTTTTAAAAAAATATGTTCTTATTGATTGTTAGAGAAAGAGGAGGCAGAGGAATAGGGAGACAGAAACATCATCCATCAGATGCCTCCTGCACACCCGCTACTGGGGATCAAGCCCACAACCCAGGCATGTGCCCTGACTGGGAATCAAACAAGTGACCTCTTGGTTTCTGGGTCAACGCTCAATTGCTGAGCCACACCAGCCAGAGTCACTTTATTGAATTAAAGATTTATGTTCCAAGAAGTCTGAGAAAGCTTCAAGATTCTAAAATGCCATACTCTCATGTTTCATGATTTGAAAAGGAAAAAGAAATACATTCATCATTCAGGGGAATGGATGAATTAACATTTATAGTAATTTCTTTCAAAGGGGATCCTATAACTTTTGAATTTACTCAAATTTGCAACTTTTGCTATGAACCAAGATTTAAATATTCCTGCTTTAAGAATAAATAAAAATATTCCCAACTTCAAAACTGAATAAATCCTCCTTATAAGAACCAGTTAACAGGATTTCATAGAGAAATAAATGTCATTCATACAAAAAAACAACTGTCATTCAACTCTGTGCAATAGGAAAAAAGGTCATCAAACAAGGGGACAATCTTATCTCATTTTAAACACGAGTTAAAAGCTATATTACTATCCATGCCCAAAGTTTATTCTGAGACAAACTCACATGATACGTATATACTGTTCTATATAACTCAGTAGGCCTTATAGATAACTAAAAATAACTGGCCTGGATGAGAAATGTTTGAGAAAAACCTATGATTCAGTAATGTTGCTGCTTTCCTGAATCAATATGAAATCATTCCTGATAACTACACTTTTTTCCACAATAGCAGAATAGTCAACTCAAACTTCTCAGTCTCATTACAATTACAATCTGCGGACCTCAACAAAAACTGCATGATAATTTTGACACAAGATTTTGTCTCCAATTATTATTCAGAATCATACATTATTAACAATATTCATGCCCACTATAAGTAAATCTCATAAAGGACAGCCACAGTGTAAATTAACAATGTAAGTGTGAAAGCTATTAGATCATTAACTGCATTTTTAAAATAGAGATCCAAAGTGAACTTGAGTCAAAATACATACAATCATCTAATAGTTCTCAAAAACACAAATTCAAAATTAAAATAAGGCTGAAGTTAGTACACACAGAATTTTAAATATCTGGTATCTTAATTTCAAAGTATCTCTCAAAAGCAGTCTCCAATATATAATTCAGAGATGCTTTAAGGTCACTTATAAGTGCTAACAACTCTGCTCCTAGATACTAAATCCTATATAATAAAAGCTCAGTGACTAAATGGCGGAACGACCAGAACGATCACTTGACCAGTTGCTATGACGCACACTGACCACAATGGGAGCGCCACTCAGCTGACCAGGATGAGCGGCTCCTCCTGCTGCAGCCGCTCGGCTGACCAGGAGGAGTGGCGCTCCCACAGCAAAAGCAGCTGCTCAGCTGATGGATGAGCAGCTGCTCTCACAGTGGGATCAGCCAGTCAGAGGGCAGGTCCACAGCTGCTCGGCTGACTGGGATGAGTGGCGCTCCCACAATGGGCCAATCCCCGCTGGCCACGCCCCCAACCAGTGCATGAATCCCGTGCACCAGGCCTCTAGTATTTCATAAACTAATACATGTTTTTTTGTTTTCTTGTTAAAAGAAGATCAATACCATATGAAAGCATATACACTCTGAGTTAGATTGACTACTGCAAATTGGCTAAAAATAACTTATATACTGACTTTGTTTTATCTTTGGTGAAAGTATTAAACAATATCAATTTTTAAAAACATCATTCTTCAGAAGCTTAACTTAAGATAAATTAATTTTTGCCTAATCTAATTAATTAAACTTTGTATTTTTGTGTTTAATTAGTTCACAAAACTACATAGACAAAATTTCACTATAAAATAAACACATAAAACTAATTCTATCTTCAGAATTAGAACAGGAAATTCATTAAAAATTCCCTAAAACATGGGACTTCAAAGCTGAAAAAGAGCGAATGTAAAATAAATTTTGTTTCAAGAACATAATGAGAATATAAGTATACACTGGATTTTTTAATACATAAAATCAATTCTACTGTCTCTAAAAGTTTAAAATATGCTTTTAATGACTTTCATGTACAATACTACTTTAAATCAGATTTAATTAGTTACAAAATAAGCTAGTCTTTGAGAGCTACTTACAATCCAGACGGCAAATTCCTGGATGCAGTGATACCAAAGGAATACCACATAGCTTCAACGAGGATGAAGTCAACCAAGGCTGACAAAACCCAGGAACCCAGCAAAAAGGACTAAAAATAAAATAAAGCATTATATAGAGGAGTCTTCTAAAAATAAATTACCATTTACTTAATTAGAACCAGTTCAAATATATAATATATATATATACATATATATATAGTCTTTTCTAATAAAAACAAACTTATCTATACTAATAATAGAGTATGCAAATTGTCCAGGACACCATCACAGTAATAGTAACGACTGAACAGCAGGCTGGCAGGCTGCGTGGGGCAACAAGGCCGGCAGGAAGGTTAGTGAGGGGCCACCAAACAACTGAACAGCAGGCTGCGCGGGGTGACCAGGCCAGCAGGGGGTAATTGGGGGTGACCAGGCCAGCGGGAGGGGGGCAGTTGGGGGGCAACCAAGCCAGCAGGAGTGGAACAGTTGGGGGCAATCAGGCCAGCAGAGGGGGCCAGTAAGGGGAAACCAGGCTGGTGCGAGGGGGCAGTTAGGGGCAACCAGGCCAGTGGGGGCGGGGGCAGTTAGGGGCAATCAGGCTGGCAGGCAGAGGCAGTTAAGGGTGATCAGGCTGGCAGGGGGGGCAGTTAGGGGCAATCAGGAAGGCAGGCAGGTGAGCAGTTAGGAGCCAGCGGTCCTGGATTGTGAGAGGGATCCCGGATTGGAGAGGGTGCAGGCTGGGCTGAGGGGACCCCCCCCCCCCATACACAAATTTCATGCACTGGGCCTCTAGTATATATATATATATATATATATAATCAAAATGAGAGAATAAAACTATATTGGTCAAACACATTAATAGGATGATTTAACAAGTAACACAAACCATTAAGCAAAATAAGTAATGAGAATTTTATTAAAGTCAAAATCCTAATAAAAATTGTTAGTACCCACTCATACCTGACATTATGACCTATTACCATCATCATTATTTTATTACACTAGTGACTTAAATTTAAATTTTTCTTTGGTTAATGTCCCTGTTCCAATTCAGATAAAGGATCATGTAATTAAAAGATAATTGTTAATAATAACAAAATAAAACTATTTAAATATAATAAAAAACAAAAAATGTTTTTCTATAACCTAACAGCAAAGAGAAAATACATAAGAACTTACTGCAAATTTTCTGCTTCCATATCTTCTTTCAAATATCCTAAAATTATAAATAAGCAGACTACTGCAGAAACTATCTTTCAAATCAAGGCAAATTATTCTTCCACATATCAGCCTCCAAATCTAGATGGGGATTTAAAAAAGAACAATAAAGAGTGAGATCTGTTCAGGTTGCTCCTTAGCAAATTTGTTACATTTACTTCTTACTGCTTATTTTTTAAACTCTAAGCAAAATAATGATGCATACAGAAAAGGAAAACACATATATGTTTTTCCTAAGAAATGAGCTCTACTGTCTCCTGCTAAAATTCTTTTCATATAACTGCACAAAGGGTACTTAAAATTTTTTGATTATTATAATAAGTAAAATTTATTCTCATTAAGAAAACAGAAAATTTCCTGTAAAACATCTTAAGACTATGTTTCATAAAATAAAAAAAATTTATATATGTGAGCTAGAATGAAAGGCTAATGTTCGTTTTTATGCTATTTAATAAAACAGGTGTAACTGAAAAGCTATTTAGGGATAAACTCAATAATATCCATTTCTAAGCTTAATTTTAATGCTCAACCTACTTCATACCAACCCACATACAAGGCAAATTATGGCAACTGTTGCTAAATATCACTAGGTTTAAATTTTTTTTTTAAGTTAACTTTTAATTTACGTAAATCAATTTCTCCTTGTGTGAAAAATATATAAGGAACTATACAAAGAAGAAAGAACAACTCAAAGGCTTATTTTGAGACTTCTTAAATATTTTCCAGATATTTAAAGATAATCCCAATGACATTTGTAAAACATTCTGATATTATTTACCTTTCACAATTACCTTATAAGATAGGTACAAAAAATATTAACCTTTTCTTTTGTATTGTTTTTATTTTGGTAAAATTACATAAAATAAAATTTATCATTTTAACTATTTTTAGATGTATAATTCAGTGGCATTAAGAACATTCATAATGTTGTATCCCCAATCACCACTATTTCCAGAATTTTTCACAATCCCAAATAGAAACTGTATCCATTAAACAATAACTCCCCATTCTCCCCTCCCCTCAGCCCCTGGTAACCATTATTCTACTTTATGTCTCTAAGAATTTGACTATTCTAGGTACCTCATATAAGTGGAATCATACAATATTTGTCCTTTGTTGTCTGGCTTATTTACTTTACTTAGCATTATGTCTTCAAGGTTCATGTCAAAGCATGTATTAGAGCTTCATTACTTTGAATAGCTAAATAATATTACACTGTATGTCTGCACTACATTTTTAAAATCCATTCATCTATTAATGGACATTTGAATTGCTTCCACCTTTAGGCTATTGTGAGGAATGCTATTATGAACACTGGTAAGATTAACTCTATTTTAAAATGAGAATATGCACAGAGAAAGTGTTTTACTTGTCTAAGGCATATGACCTTGCCAAAAGAAATTCTTGCAAATATAAATAATTATAATATAAATGAAAATATAGACTATACCAACTGTCAAAACATTTCACTTCCGTTTCAGTTCCAACCAAGACAGTCTTTGTCATCAGTGTACTCCAAAATATGACGGCACTGGACCGGTTTAGGGATGGCCATTAGAATTCATTTCACATGCCCATCTAACTGAAATGGGGATGGCTGCTAATAATGCTGTGTTAAGGTCACAGCTGGGTTTAAGGAGAAACAGCAACATCATCAGTTAGCAATGACCATAATGGGCACACATATGGAACACAGGTGACACCTCTAAACTAAATTTCTTTTCTCCCTTAGAAATTCCATGGCTGCACCAGAATCACATTGAATCTGTAGGCCAGCATATACGACCATCAACATGATCAAATGAGAATGCTTTGTAAACTATGTAGTGCTTTAAAATATAAGATAATGATGACTGTCACCTTTGCAAAACAAGATGCAGAAACCATGAAAAATAGCTCTAAGTCTTCTATTTCCCACATTTTAAACTCTAAAAATATATTCTATTCAGGGCAAAGCCCTGTGAGCCACCAGGAAAATCTGGGGGATTAAGGACATTAAGACTTTACAATTATTTAAATCTAACAAATTGGGTTTATAGAATTGTTGTTTTAATGACAAATAAAAATAGAAACCACACTTGTAAATAATTTTGTAATTTGTCCTATGCTTACGGACACAAAAACCTGTGACCTGGTATAAAAATAAATAACTGGAGATTACTATAAGGTGCCTGCTCCTTATAAAATTGATCACTGACTTGTACTCAGCAAAGCTCTACTGCATTCAACCTGCAACACACTAGAGGCAGGAGATCTCTGCCTTAAGTGTCAAAATGTGGGAGATTCCACACTTGCAAAAGAAAGCCCTTCACCAACTGTCCCTCCTGTCCTCATCTAACGTAACCCTGCACTAGTCTCCAACCATGCCTCCTATACAGTATTCCTAACGGTTTGAAGTACATATTGCTTTGGGAAGTAAAATGCTCTTCTCTCTCTACTGCTAATAAACTGGCATCCCTTCCTTCAGACCAAATGGAAAATTCCTATCTTTATGGCTCTCCAGAGTTATTCCATTCTATACTGGTCCCTACTTCATTTATCATCCCTGAGGATTTCATGTCACTTATGTCTTATGTATGTGTATGTTTAGATTTCCCAAGGCAGAACTGAAACTTATCTCTGCAGCTGCTCTTATAAAAGCAAAGTGAGAGCTTTTTAGGAGATTCTAGCAGGAGAGTGTGCCTATTCACATTCCTGGACAGAAGAGTGGTTGTCCTCTTTATCTTCAGAGTATAGATGCCCATAAAGTGATGAAGTGGAAGGGGATGCTTGCCTACTTAGCCAGATTAACCAAATTAACCCCCCAAATCAGGAAGACACCAACTTCAGTCCCTTCAGCAGTGGTTCTCAGCCAAATTGAGAACCACTGTATTATTGCAACTGAACTAATACAAAATCTATACTATATTCTAACAGAAAATAACTGAAAGACCTTTACAGGAACTTGGTGAAATTAACCTGAGTGGTATTAATTACATTATTATGACATACAGGTGGATTATTGTGGATAATTAAATATTTAGCAAAGAAAAGGTGGCAGGTTTATACACCACAATCTTCACTAATACTCCAACTCACAAATATGACCCAGCACCAGCATGTTCTATGAAATCAGCCTATAAGTCTTGAAAAACATAGAATTCTGCTCTTCTCAGCAGCAAAAACCCAAGAGAAATCTCCTACTTGGTTTAACCACCACTATAAAAGTAATTCGTAGATTCAACAATCTGTTAGAGCTGAGAGCTTAGATTATCCAATCAATATTCAAACTGATGCAAGTTTTTAAAATGTTAAGCATACATACTAATCACTAAAAACCAAATTTAACATTGTTTTTAATTCTCTTGAAATTATAAACTGCATTTTCATGTGTAAACGGTGTAACTGAAAAGAGAGTGTCTAGTGCTGCAATTGCTTCATTAGAATCTGCTTTGCTGAAAACATCAATAAATAAAACTAGAGAATTTGTTAATATAATATTAATGATAAATAGTATTTCTTACAAATTTAGAGGCTTTGAAGGACTAAGAGTAGCAGAAAGAAAAGGCAAATCTAGGGAAAATCTGCCTTCTCCCTTCCCAAAGGCCAATGAAGCAGAGCTCACCTGAAAGTCATCCTTGACTGCTTGGAGGTCATACAGGAAGAACCTCTGACAGTGTGGCAGGAGTAGAGTCAGCAAAAGAGACAGGGCACTGGGGACCAGTAAAAGACTCTTAGATAGAGGTGCCTTGTCTGGAGGGAAAAAGAAAACCGCTTTGAGAATTATTGTTCCTAAGATTTAAAAAAACACACGAGTGAACAAAGCAAGAGAATTTATTTTTTAAAACAAAATGAAAGTAGCCGAAACCGGTTTGGCTCAGTGGATAGAGCGTTGGCCTGCGGACTGAAAGGTCCCAGGTTCGATTCCGGTCAAGGGCATGTACCTTGGTTGCGGGCATATCCCCAGTAGGAGGTGTGCAGGAGGCAGCTGATGGATGTTTCTCTCTCATCGATGTTTCTAACTCTCTATCTCTCTCCCTTCCTCTCTGTAAAAAATCAATAAAATATAAAAAAAAATGAAAGTAAACCACAAACTCTGGAACTTAGTTCTAATTAACATATATTTCAAAACATCTACCTACAGAGGTAAGTGATTAAAGGGCACTGGAAAACAAGTGGAATTTACTGGCAAGGTTTTCATTGTTAGTTGGCTCTTATGTAAGACCAAACCAAGTTAACAGCCAGGAATTCCCATAAAATACCTTTCAGAACATGGTCACCGAAGTGCAAAGAAATAGAGAGAAGAGTATGCTTTCTATCAAATTGACCGGTTAGCTTTTCAGCATGCGCAGGATTCACATACATAAGCACATTAAAAATAATTAAAATGTGCCCTAACCGGTTTGTCTCAGTGGATAGAGTGTCGGCCTATGGACTAAAGGGTCCCAGGTTCGATTCCAGTCAAGGGCATGTACCTTGCTTACGGGCACATCCCCAGTAGGGAGTGTGCAGGAGGCAGCTGATCTGATGTTTCTCTCTCATCGATGTTTCTAACTCTCCCTCTCCTTTCCTCTCTGTAAAAAATCAATAAAATATATTAAAAAACAAGAATTATTAAAATGTGGTTAAAAGTGCTAACATTACTGACTGCAGTGGCCTACTGAGATTATCCACCATGAGTATGACTGGAGCCCAAGTCGGTTTTCCATTTAGAGCCTTTTCTAAACATTATGCAGCTTTCAAATTACAACACCATTTCCACTTCCCTTCGTCCATTTCAGTGAAGCATTTTAGCCCGAGGAGCCCCCCCCCCCCACTCTGCCCCCATTTCCAGGGACTATTTGAATATTCAGGATTTTGTACCTGTTTTGCCCTCCGAACTACATTAAAGATTTCTAAACAAAGGCCACCTGCTTTCTCTTCTCTCTATTGGCAATAAAACCCAGCACAACCCCTTGCACCTAAGAAAGGTTCAGCTCAACAGGACAGACCAAAGAAAGATATCACTGATGGAGACAATCTCAGATCGCACAAGGATCACTTTAATAGTATTCACAAGAAATTCCCTGGGAGTGAATTTACTAACTACAGTTGGTAATGAGTTTGTTTAAGTATATAAAAATAGCCCAACTGTTTCCTCTCTGATAAGGTCTTGCAACATCTAAATTGGAACCATTAGTACAGTGGTTGCATACAATCTTCATGACTGAGACACAATCAAGGCTCCAGGAATCTAAAAGCTAACAGAGCTCCCCATCCCCGAGATAAGAGGTTCCCCATGGCCTCAATAAGTATAGAAGAAACAATAAGTATACATCAAAAGTATAGCAGAGCACCATGGCTGTGAGCTTAATCAACCTAAATTCTATCTCCAGCAGTTTAAGCCTCAGTTTTCCTCACTTGTAAAATGAAGATAAGAAAAGCTACCTCAAAAGTGTTGTGAGAAGTAAATGAAATCGGGAAAACTGCTTCTACAACTGCAATCACACCACCCCAGGAGAATGGGCTTCCTATAAAGGCAAGCTCCTTTATTTTTCTGACGGGACCGAAGATGGAGCAGGGGTGATGTAAGGCAGCTGGAACCAGGTTTTCTTCCTCAGCTTGGGCCTCCACCATTCCTTGTGAAATAGGTTCGTGCAAGGATCATTCATGGCTGCTTCTTCCAGGCCAGCTCCTGAGTAACTCGGCATTACTAAAGAAAATCAAATCGCTAAGCTGCAAGATTTCACAGTAAGTTCATAGTCTCAAATCTCAAACTGCTGACACTCTCTACTGATCAGCAATTCTATTCCTTTTCTCTAGTAAACCTACTCATCAACTTATTTCACACCATCTCATCCTCTCTCCTCAAACCTCCCTGCTCCACACTCCCAACTTGGCTTACATGTCACCAAGTGAATAAATGAATGACATGCTTTAGTATTTTCAGTCATTCTCTAAAATTAACAAGCACCTACTCTTGACCATGTATTATCCTAGGCCCTGGGGTAAAGCAGTAAGTGATAGACAAAATCCCTCCCCTTTTGTGGTGCTTTCAGTCTAGACAAGAGAGAAAAGAAAATACACAAACCAAGGCAACTATGCATTATGTCAAATGGAAATAAATACTATAGAAAAATTAAGCAGGCCAGGCTGATATGGCTCAGTGGTTGAGCACTGACTCAAGAACCATGAACCAACTGTGGTTCAATTCCTGGTATGCCCAAGTTGTGGGCTTAATCCCCAGTAGGGAGTGTGCAGAAGGCAGTCGATAGATGATTCTCTCTCGTCATTGATGTTTCTATCTCCCTCTCCCTTCCTCTCTCTGAAAATCAATAAAAACATATTAAAAACAAAAAAGAAATAAAAATTAAGCAGGGTAAAGAGTATGGCTATATCATCCATCATATATTACCTGGTCTCTTTTAAAATACATGATAGGACTGCCACTCACCCATTCCCCCTCCCTAACTGAAGTTAGGTATGGCAACATGACTCACTTTGGCCAAATCAGTGATAGACATTACTTCCAGGCAGATACTTGAAGAGCCAGTGAATGGACTTTCCCTCTGCCAGTACTCAAGATGGTGGCCATGCTATCAGCCAGATCCTAGAGTTAAAGACGGTGTGAAGTGGACCTCCCAGGTGACTTGCCACAGAGGGATACCATCAGTGAGAAACAAACCTTGTCGTTTAGGCCCCTGCTATTGTGGAGTTGCTTGCTGCTGCAGCACAACTTAGTTTATCCTGGTTTAGTGGAAAACACAGTGCTAGTAGGGAAAGAGGGGTGCTATTTTACATAGGGTGGTAAAAGGCCCTTCTAATAAGGGGAGATTTGAGCAGAGACCTGTGGAAGTAGGCCAAGCAGATATCTGGGGGAACAGTATTCCTGGCAGAGGAAACAACAAATCAAATGCTTTGAGGCAGGAACATGCTCAACATGATTAAAAAAAAAAAAACACAGTAAGACCACCAAGGCAGCTAAAAGCAGAATAAGCACAAGGCAGACAAGTAGGATATAAGGTCAAATATGTGGGAGACCAAATAGTGTAGAGCTCTGTAGGCCATCAAAAGAACTATAATCTTTCCTCTGAGAGTGACAGGATCAGTTTGAGGGGTTTAAAGCAGGAGTATCAAATGATCAAACATATTTTCAGAGGACCACTTTGGTTGCTAAATTGACAAGACATCACAGGAAGGGGAGTGTAGAAGAATGGAGACAGGTAAGGAGGCTATCATGATGATCCTGGCATGATGATGGCCAGGACCAGAGTGGTTTAGGTGGAGATGGTCAAAACTGGGACATGGTTGGAAGGTACAGCAGGCAGGATTTGCTGGCTGACTGGGTGTAGAAAATGGGCAAATGGAGAAGTCAAAGATGACTCCAAAGTTTTTGTTGAGCAACTAGAAGAACTGTTGCCAGCTACTAAGATGGAAAATTCTGTCACCTTTGCCCTTACATGCCTATAAGGTCTGAACCCATCTTGCAAAATGCTCCCTAACCCCCATGTACCTCCATCTGCCAGGACTCCACCCCTCTACACCAGTGCTATTCAAAGTAGCCAGTTCACAAGCTGCCACCAGTCCACAGTGAAGTTTGTGTCAGAATGTGAACCAATATACTGCATCCTTCAGGGAGGAAGTCCAACTATGAAAAAAATATCATCTGAACTGAGCATATGCTCTGCTCAAGTATCACATTATTTGTGAATAGTCATGTAACTCTCTATCCCCTTTGTTCTGGTTTATTTTTTCATAGCACTTATCAACAAATGCCTTATTAAATAGTGATTCATCAAATTTATCATTCAAACTGATTGTAAGATACACCATTCTTTTAGGTGTCACTAAAAAACAAACACTGACAAATATAATTCTAAATTGTCATAAATTATAAGGTACACCCCACTTTCAGAAACACTAAAATGTGAAAAAATTCCATTTAGAATCAAGAAATATGTTTGTGTATTGTCCATCTTTCCATCCTCAGTCCCCATCTAATCTAATAAAAGACAAACATGCAAATTGACTGTACCTTTGCTACGCCTTCAGCCACGCCCACCAGCCAATCAGAGTGACTATATGCAAATTAATGCAACCAAGATGGCGGCCGGCAGCCACGGAGCTGGAGCGAGCAGGAGGCTTGGTTGCTCCAGTGATGGAGGAAGCCAAGCTTCCCGCCTGCCGCGGCTGGCTCTGAGCTCCACTGAAGGCAACAAAGTTTCAATTATAGAAGGTAAATAAATCCCAGAATAAAAAAAAAAGAAAAAAAGGAGAGGCTGGGAGCTTCTGTCGCTGGGGGGCTTGGCCAGCCTGAAAGCAGCCCTCAGCCCCTCACCCAGGCTGGCCAGGCACCCCAGTGGGGACCCCCACCCTGAAGGGGGTGTGACCAGCTGCAAACACCCATCAGCCCCTCACCCAGGCTGGCCAGGTACCCCAGCGGGACCCCCACCCTGATCCGGGACACCCTTCAGGGCAAACCAGCTGGCTCCCACCCATGCACCAGGCCTCTATCCTATATAATAAAAGGGTAATATGCAAACTGACCCTAACAGCAGAACGACTGGGAATGACTGGTCACTATGACACACACTGACCACCAGGGGGCAGACTCTCAATGCAGGAGCTGCCCCCTGGTGGTCAGTGCGCTCCCACAGGGGGAGCTCTGCTCAGCCACAAGCCAGGCTGACAGCTGCCAGTACAGTGGTGGTGGTGGGAGCCTCTCCCACCTCCTCAGCAGCACTAAGGATGTCTGACTGGAGCTTAGGCCTGCTCCCCGCTGGCAAGTGGACATCCCCCGAGGGCTCCCAGGCTGCCAGAGGGATGTCTGATTGCCAGCTTAGGCCCAATCCCCCAGGGAGCAGGCCTAAGCCAGCAGGTGGTCATCCCCCAAGGGGTCCCAGACTGCGAGAGGGCACAGGTCGGGCTGAGGGACACCCCCCTCCCCCGAGTGCACAAAATTTTTGTGCATCGGGTCTCTAGTTAAATATAAGCTCCCTGGAGGCAGCAACTTAGTCTGGTATGTTTACTGTTGCAGCATTCCCCATGCCTATAACAGAATCTGGCCCATAAGGGCAGTCAATAAGTGTTTGTGTAATAAAAAGTGACTAATGTATAAAAGGGACTTAATAAATACTGATGGAAGAAAAGCCCAAGTGTCCAGCAATGGATAACTGAACAAACAAAATGTGGTATATATATACATTGGAACATATATTCCCTCTTAAAAAAGAAGAAAATTGTGATACAAGCTACACTATGGATAAACATTTTGGACATTACCCTGAGAGAAATAAACCAGACACAAACAGATAAATACTGTATGACTGCACTTATATGAGGTACCTAAGTTGTCAAATTCATAGAGATAGGAAGTAGAATGGTGGTTGCTAGGGGCTGGGGAAGGGAAGAATGAGGAGTTGTTTAATGGGTAAAAATTTCAGTTTTGCAAAATGAAAAGAGTTCTAGAAGTAGATGCACAATTTAATGTCATTAAACTGTATACTTAAAATGGTTAAGACAGACAGTAGCCAGTTTGGCTCAGTGGATAGAGTATAGGCCTTCAGACTGAAGGGTCAAAGGTTAGATTTCAGTCAAGAGCATGTGCCTCAGTTGCAGGCTTGATCCCTAGCCCCAGTTGGGGCACATGTGGGAGGCAACCAATTGATGTTTGTCTCATGTTCATATTTCTCTGTGTGTGTGTCTCTCCCCTTCCCTTCCACTCTCACTTTAAAAAAAAAATGGAAAAAATATCCTCAAGAAAGGATTAACCAAAAAAAAAAAAAATGGGGGGGGGGCAGAGAAAAAATGGTTAAGATGGTAAAATTTGTTAAGTATCTATATATATAAAACCCTAATATGCAAATAGACCGAACGGCGGAACAACCAAACCAGTCACTATGACGTGTGCTGACCACCAGGGGGCGCGCACAGAACATGGCAGACGTCTGCCACAGCAGGATAGTGGAGCAGGTGAGTGGGGGCGCCAGACCAAGGCGGGGTGCTGGTCACTGTCATCAGGGTGAGACTCTGGTGGTTACTAAAATTTTTTTGCTCCCACGTACCACGGTCTCGCCCGGTGCTCGCACCTGCTGCCGGTGTCGGCTCTGCTCCATCAGTGAGTGCAAGCCAGGCCGGTGCCGTCAGTGCGTGGAAGTGGCGGCGGTGGCGGCGGGCAGTGGCGGCGGCAGGGCTGCGGGCAGACAGGGGACCGGGGCTGCGATGGGAGGGGCTGGGCAGGGGCGCGGAGGATGGGCTGAGACCCACCCCTGTGCCCACCACAGCCTCATGGCCCACAGTTCCTTTCAAGGTGCATGAATTCATGCACTGGACCCCTAGTATTTTATAATGATTAAAAATTATGATTAAAATAAATAAAATCCTTACTGAATTAATAACTGGCCCCATTTACACAACCATTTTAATTCTGTACAGGATTAAACACACGCCTAACAATATAGAGCTGATAACTTAAATCAGATAATTCTACTATTAAGTCTTCCTCTTAAGATGAGCAAAAATCAGATCCCAAAAATTTTCAATTGATAGAACCAAAAAGAGAAACAGATAAATCTACAATATAGTTAGAGACTTCAGTGCTCCTCTTTCAGTAATTGATAATACAAGTAGACAGAAAATCGGGGTTGTGGACTGAATTGTCCCTTCCCCCTCCCCACTCCCACCCCCAAATTCATATACTGAAGAATTAATCTCCAATGAATATATTTGGAGATAAGTATTTAAAAAATTATTTAGGTTCAATTAAGATCCATAAAGGTGGGGGCCCTGATCTACACAAACAGAGGAAAGAGCATGTGAATACACAGGGAGAAAATGGCTATCTACAACCCAGGGAGAGAAGCAAAAAACAAATTTGCTAACACCTTGATCTTGAACTTCTAGTCTCCAAACCTGTAAGAAAATAAATTTCTGTTGATTAAACCACCCCATCTCTGATATGTTGTTAATGTCCATCAGTAAGAATACAGAACACTTAAAAAAACAGTATCAATCAATCTGACCTGGTTGATATTTATAGAACACTCCACCCAACAACAGCAAATAACACATTTTTTAAGTGCTTATTCTCCATGGTAGACCATATTCTGAGCCATAAAACACTCCTCAATTATTTTTTAAAAAATTAAGGTCATGCAAAATGTGTCCCTGACTACAACAAAATTAAACTAGAAATAAAAACAACAAAAAAGATGGATGGAAAATACCCCAAATACCTAAAAATTAAACAACATATTTCTTAACATATCTGGGTCAAGGAGGGAGTCACAAAGGAAATTAGAAAATATGTTAAATAGAATGAAAAGTGAAAGTACAACCAAAATTTATGGGCTGCAAATAAAGCAGTGCTTAGAGGGAAATTTATAGCATTACTAGTAAGTGCTTATATAGGAAGAGAAATGGTCTCAAATGATGATGTAGGATACAAGCTTTTAAAAACTAGGAAGAAAGAAAGCAGATGAAAAATAATTAAAATCAAAGCAGAAATCAATGAAATTATATATATATATTAGAGAAAAATCAATGAGACTAAAAGCTTATTCTCTGAGAGGATCAATAATATTAATACACCTGTAGCAGATGATCAGGAGGAAAAAAGAAGATAATTACCAGTGTCAGGGATAAAAGAGGGGACAGCACTACAGATCCCACAGATATCATTAGGATAATAAGAGTTTGCACAACATTGTGAAATGTACTTAATGTCACTGGACTGTACACTTAAAAATGGCTGAAATGTGCCCTAACCGGTTTGGCTCAGTGGATAGAGCGTTGGTCTGTGGACTGAAGGGTCCCGGGTTCGATTCCGGTCAAGGGCATGTACCTTGGTTGTGGGCACATCCCCAGGAGGGGGTGTGCAAGAGGCAGCTGATCGATGTTTCTCTCTCATCGATGTTTCTAACTCTCTATCCCTCTCCCTTCCTCTCTGTAAAAAATCAATAAAATATATATATTTTTAAAAATGGCTGAAATGGTAAATTTTATGTATGTACTTTTTATCACTAATAAATATTTTAAAGGGATAAGATATTGGAAACATTTGCCCATAAAATTTGACAACTTAGATGAAGTAGACAAATTCCTTGAAAGATATAATCTACCAAAGCTCACTCAAAAAGAAACAGATAACTTGAATAGTCCTATAGAAATGAACTCATAGCTAAAATTCTTCCAACAAAGAAAACTCCAGCCCTCATGACTTCACTGGAGAATTCTATCAAGCATTTAAGAGAAAAAGAACACTAATTCTACACAAACTCTTCCATCATAGAGAAAAAGAAAGAACACCTTCCAAATCATTTTATGAGGTCAACATTACACTGATACCAAATGTAGGGTGGGGCTATAGGGTTAAGCCTCGGACTGACCTGTTGGCAAAGCAACAAACAAGTCCCAGCTTAGAGGGCACAGTCCTCTTAGCATAATTAGGCTTGACCTTATGACGCTCCCTAGATCCTTCCTAGGTAGCTAATGGGCTGTGAGAGGTGCAGCAAGTGCTGCCAAAACAAGTGAAACTCACAAGAACATTGTAACTATGGTGACCACTACCTTGTTTACCTCTGGCTATAAAATAAAGGCTCAGCTTGCTGTCTGGATCTCTCTCTGTGGCCTCAGCCAGGCACAGAAAGTTCCACCTAGACCAGCCGTGGGCAAACTATGGCCTGCGGGCTGGATCCAGCCTGTTTGAAATGAATAAAACTAAAAAAAAAAAAAAAAAAAAAAAAAAGACCGTACCCTTTTATGTAATGATGTTTACTTTGAATTTATATTAGTTCACACAAACACTCCATCCATGCTTTTGTTCCGGCCCTCCGGTCCAGTTTAAGAACCCATTGTGGCCCTCGAGTCAAAAAGTTTGCCCACCCTTGACCTAGACCCAGCTTATTCTCTTTGTCATTTCTTCATCCTTCACCACCCTCACTTAGGCTTGCGAACCCTTGGCTGAGCTGGCTCGGCACAACCAAAACTACACAAAGACATTGAAAGGAAACAATACACCAACATCTCTTAGGAACACAGATGAAATTTTTCTTCAACAAAACATTAGCAAATTGAATCGCGCTATACATAAATAGGATAATACATCACGACCAAGGGAAATTTATACCAGGAATACAAAGCAAATATATCAATGTAATTCCCTACATCAATAAAGAAAAATGTACTGTATAACTCTATTCACACCCTGCACAATTATCTGCTTATTCTATGAAGCCAATTTTTGTCAATTCATGAGGCAAAACTTGCCACTTACTGTGTAGTCAATGATAAGCTACTGACTGTGTAGTCAATGTTTGGCTACCTCTTTGATCTAATCTTATTAATTATGATCAACATGTACTGAGCATTTTCCAAGTGCAAAATACCATACACAGTACCATACTCCTGACACTCACACCTCAGGCCTTTACACCCGCTACTCCCTCTACCCCAAATGTTCTCCCCACATGCAGCTTATCCTGATCATTCAGTCGGCTTTTCTAATAGCATCTGAGAGTGGCTTTTACTCATGATTTTATTGCTCTGGGGCACATCGCCCTGCTTATTTCAGAGCATTTTTCACTATTTGAAATTATTCTCTGTTTACTTCTTTGTCTCTCTCATCAGAACACAACAGTCTTGCTCACTGTTATATTCCCATCCTCAGAATAGCACCTGGCACATAGTACTGGCACATAATATTTGGTGAACAAATAAATTATATGGTAGACACTACTTTCTCCAAATGTAAACACGAAAAAACTGCAACTCAGCCTAGGTTCCACTGAAATGGAAAGGTAAGACAAAGGGTTGGATACAGGTAGTTTACTTTGGAATGTGATCCCAGGGAGCTGAAGTGAAGGACACAGAGAGTGAAACAGGGAGGGAGTGTCAACACACGGTTTCATTAGCAGTTGGACACCACTCTGAGTGATAGATGTTTCTGACAAGTGCTTGATCCCAGGGGATTTTCTGAGAAGGCTTGTGAATGTATTCGCAGAACTATCACCCAGGGAGGACACAGGAAAGTAATTTTATCCATCATCTCTCAATAATCTAGAGTGGCCAAAGAAAAGAAGCTCCAATGGAATAGAGACATTAGCATTACCAAACCAGACTGGTTTACAGCAAACAAGGCTGGAGAAACAGATGGAATGAATGAAAGGTGAGGCCGAGCACACCAAAACACTGTCTGAAGTAATGGTGAGGAGATGGCAGAACCAAGTTCAAACCCTGAAAATTGGACCACAAATAAAACTGCTTCTCATGCTGCATTGCCACAGAACGCCATGGTCCAAAGTGATTTTCACCTGCGTGGTAGGGTTTCAAGTGAAAGACATTTTTAGTCACAAATAGCAACCACAGAAATCAAAGTGGTGCCCTGTATAACAAAAATAAATGCAACTGTGAATGGGGATACAAAAGAGCTGAAGTCTTGGGAGGGTGCAACACAGAGTGGGTATTTATTAAATGCTAAACTGATAAAAAAATTAAATATATATAAATGCTCTGCCCCCAAAACAACAACTGCATCTAGTAATTTAGCCCAAATTATCATGGAGGTATATAAATATTTTGCTACAAAAATGGTCATCACAGCCTTGTTTATGATCAGGAAAAGACTAAAAACAACATGAATGTCCAATAAGAAAATGGGTAAATTATGTTTGATCCATTAAAATAATAATCAATTTTAAGAAGTAGGTTGTAGAAATAATATTTCATGCCTTGGAAAAAATGTTCCTAAATAATAAGTGCCAAATATTTCTAATATGTAATTAGGTATTCTGGTAAATTAGCAATACCTTTTTCATCACATGACACATAAGCTAATTACTAAAATTCACACACACACACACACACACACACACACACACAAAGGAATTATTTTGATTCATTCACACCAGATGGCTATTGTTGTGTTGGCTTTGTCATTTTTTTTATTTGACACGTAAGGTAAAAGAGGTCAGTGCCCCTGACTAGAGTCAGGTATTGCATGTTTAAAAATTCTTGCAGCACACTGGTTAAAAATCGCTGTAGTAAATAAATAAAATGTTATATACTACTTCTTTAAAAAGTAGTATATAAATTCCTGGGGTTTTTTTAAGCACTTACAAAAATACTAGAGGACCGGTGCACATAGTCGCTCTGATTGGCTGGTGGGTGTGGCTTAGGGAGTAGTGAAGGTATGGTCAATTAGCATCTTTGTCTTTTATTAGTGTAGATTAAAAGATAATCTCAATAATCGGTTCATGGAAGATTTTAATTTTTTAAAAAAATATTTTTTAAGGAAAAATAATTTTTGGTGGACTAGTTACTAACTCAGTAATGTCACTAAATCCTTATGCACTGAAATAAGGCCAGTCACTAGCAATCTTATGACCTCGCTGTAAGTGGAACCAGAAAGTGGATCATACATGAAGAACCCAATCAGTGATCAAATGAAAAGTTAAAAACAATTTTCATCTGCAACAGGTCCTTCTACCTTAGAAAAAGAGATGTTACAAATTTTGATAACAGACAATACATTAATCCAAAAGTAAAAATACAAAACATCTATGGCAAAGATAACATAGAACACCAAAATTTAAGACATTTCCTTTTGGGTCATCTCCCTTTTGGTATGACCAAAGTACACAGCCATCTCTGTGGCAATGAATAGCAATCAGGCTTTGGTGACTGTGTATTATCCTAAAATAATTATTACAGTATTTGTTGATTATGCCAGGCACTGTGCTAAAAAAAGCACTTTCTGTGTAATACCATGTCAGTGAATACTTACAGTAACCCTGTGGCAGCAATGAGTTATCTGCATGCTCTAGGTAAAAAATAGGCTACGAAAGGTTAACTAACTTGCCCAAGGTCACAGCTAGTTATTAGGAGGGCTGAGATTTGAATCCTGTTCTGCCTCACCCTAAAGAAAAGTTTTTCTAATACATAACAGGGAAACATGATGTCTTTATATCATGGTCCATTCTAAAGGGATTTTCACCATTATTTTTTAGTATTTCACATGTATCTTTTTGGTTCCTCAAAAAAGTTAAACATAGAATTACCACATGACCCAGCAAATCCATTCCTAGTTATATACCAGAGAACTGAAAAACAGATGTTCAAACAAAAACCTGAATATTCATAGCAGCATCATAATAGCCAAATAGTGGAAACAACCCAAATCAATAGATAAGTGAATAAACAAAATGTAGTATATATCCTTACAATAGAACATTATTCAGCCATAAAAGAAATTAAGTACTGATACATGTTACAATATGGATGAAACTTGAAAACATTATGCAAAGTGAAAGAAACCAGATATAAAAAGACACATATTGCATATTCTATTTACATGAAATGTCCAGATTAGTAGTTGTCAGAAGCAGGGAGGACGAGGAAATGGCCAATGACAGCTTAGTTAGTACTAAGTTTCTTTTTGGGGATAAAAATGATCTGGAATTACAGTGGTTGGTGATGATTGCACAACAATGTAAATGTACTAGAAGTCAATAGTTGTATACTTTAAAATGGATAAAATGGTAAATTTTATGTCACATGAATTTTACCTGAATAAAAATATGCATCATTTATGCAATGAAGACACTCACCACAGGTCTTGCAGAGATTAGCCACATTGGCTGTTACAGAAGCATTGCAGCTGAAGATAGAAGCAGGAGGTGGGGATGGGACAAAGAAAAAGGCAGCAAACCCAGCAACAGCGCCTGTTCCCACAAGTCAGCCATATAAACATATACTTGTCAAAAACCCCAGTGTGGTTCACACCACTGAGAGGAGTCACCATATCCTACCATATCGGTTTTTCTATTTCTGACTACTTAACTAGTTGGTAAACTTCTCAGGGTTCCCACAAAAATTGAATGATTTGGTGTCTCATGAAATAATTTCCCTAAAGTTTTTCATCAGAAAGAGGCTAAACCAAAAATAAGTGTGGAAGTTCACAAAAGTGCAGTGACCGATGCATTGCAAGGGATACCTTCTGTTCCCACCATGATTTATTCTTCAGGCCTACTAGCTTCTTAGAAAAAAAGTCAATGAAACTTATCCTCAGTGACCAAGTAGGGAGGAGGGAGTGCCTTCTGGTGATCATCTCAACGAAGACTCCCATAAAACTGCCCAGGAATCGAAAGGTCCCAAGTTTGTTTTTGGTACTTATACTCACTTCCCTACGATGTCTAAAAGTAAAATGCTCTAAGCCATCCATGAATCCGCCCTTGTTCCTAATAAACCAGGAGACTTCAATGATACTGGGCACCTGCCACACTGATGGCTCCTCACACAAATCAAACAACTGAGCAGAGTGCTTGCCTCGTGAGAGCAGCCAATAAACACTTGTTACTAGACCAATCCTTGTAAATTGTATCAGGAGAATGAACAAAAGAAAAGGCCAAGAAATTTCCAGGGGGAAAAAAATGGCATGAAGGAAGAGGGCTTGTTTTGTAGATACAAAAATTTAGTGGGGGGAGGATGAGCAATTGAAAACTGTAAAAGGAAGTTCTAAAACAGAGCCTAACATAAAGGCTTGTGTGCCAGCAAAAATGTGTCACCTCTGCAAATTATCAACAATGCATTGGGCACCTATATGTTTATTTTGGTCCTGCCGCTATGCTGGACTCCAGTTTATCCTTCTTAGAAAGATTTTATACAAACATTAAGTCTTTCATTTAGCATAAAAAACAGTAATTGTTAAAAAGTGCTAATTAGACAAGGGATACAATTATAATGAAACTAGAGGCCCGGTGCATGAAATTCATGCACAGGGTGGGGGTGGTGGCCTCAGCCAAGCCTGTGCCCTTTCATAGTCCCGGAGCCCTCAGGGGATATCTGACTACATTTTTAAAAATCACCCTGTACTTAATTTTCTTACTAACTCCTCCTTTTAAACTCCTCTCACTCTCACATTCTGTTTCTTCTTTTTATTTAACTATTTTCTTGGCCTCACCCCATGTTAGCATCCTTCTCTTTCTTGCTTTCTTTCCCTCCCTCCCTTTGAACCTCCCACGGACCCTCTCCCTCCCTCCCTCCTCCCTTCTCTCCCTTCATTCCCCATCTGTCTCCTTCTTACTCCTCCCCCCTACCCCCCATTCGCCTTTCCCTTGTGAGCCTTAACCCTGCCTCCCTCCCACCTTCCTATTATTGCCCCCCCCAA